>NC_085140.1:181130193-181430193 GCF_024139115.2 Armigeres subalbatus | reverse complement strand
GATATCTGCCAAGAGTTCTTCCAGAAATTTCTTCGGAACAATCCGCAGGGATTTTCTTCAGCTATTCATCTGTGAATTTCTGCATTAATTTCTCCTGGTATTTTTCTGGGAATTCCTTCAGATATTTTTTCAGAAACTCCTTTAGGAACTTCTCTAAGAATTATTTCAGGACTTCCATGTGGGAATTCCTCCAGGAACTGGACGATATTTGGCAGGAATTTCACGAAAAATGGGATTTCGGAAGTTGATTCAGAAATATTTTTTCTCTTCCTTCGGGAATTCAATCAGAGAATTCAAGAGAGATTCAAGATTTCTTCCAGGAATTCATTTAGCATTTCGTTGGGCATTTATCTTCAAATTCCTCCAGAAGTTCCTCGGAGAATTTCTCTGGGAGTTTTTACGGGAATTCCTCCGGGAGGTTCTTTTAAGAATTCTTCCAGGAGTTCCTCCTGGAATTCTTACGGAAGTTCCTTTGGGAGTTCATCCTAGAATTCTTACGAGAGTTCCTCCAGGATTTCCTCCGGAAATTCTTCCTGTAGTTCTTCAATAAATTCCTCCAGAAGTTCCACCGGCAGTTCCTCCGAGAATTCCTCTGATAATTTCTCCGGAAATTCCTATACAAAATCCCCCGGGAGTTCCTCCGGAAATTACTCTGGGAGTTCCTCCCGGAGTTCCTTTTCAGAGAAACACCCGGAGAAACTGCCGGTGAAACTCCCGGAGGGATTCTCGTAGAAACTGCTGGTGGATCTCCAGGACGAATTCCCGAAGGAACTGCCGGAGGAGCTCCCGTAAGATCTTCCGTAAGAACTCCCGGAGGAATCTCAGGAGGAACTCCTAGAAGAATTCCAAGAGGACCTCCCGGATGAGCTCCCAGAGAAACTATTGGAAGAACTTCGGGAGGAATTTCCAGCTTAACTTCTGAAGAAAGCCTAAATGATTTCCTGAAAAAAGCCTGAATAATTTCCTGGAATAGCTTCTGGGAGAACTCCCGGGGGAATTTCCGGAGAAACTTCCGGATGAATTGCTGGTGGAATTCCCGGAGGAACTCTCGAAGGAATTTTCTGTAAGAATTTCTGAAGAAACTCCCGGGAGAATTTTCAAAGGAACCCCGGGGAAACTATCAGAAGCATTCTTGGAAACAAGAGAATTCATCTTATAGACAAATCTCAACTAGCTGAAACCTTTGTTGGGGTTCGCAGCTGGACCATCATCATCATCAGAGGACCTCCTGGAGAATTTCCTGAGGAGCTCGCAGAGAAATTCTCGGAGGAGCTTCTGGTGGAAAATCTATATAAATTCCTGAAGAAGCCTAAATAAATTCCAATTTTGCCGAAAATCCCGGAAGAATTTTCAGAGGAACTGCCGATAGAACTACCGGAATTATTCTTGAAGGAAATCCTAGAGAAATTCTTGGTCGAAATGCCGGTGGAACTCCTGGAAGAATTCCAGGAGGAATTTTCGGAGAAACCCCTGGAGGATCTACCAGTGGAAATCTTGTAGATTCCACCGGAATTCTTTCAGGATTTCATTGCGAATTAATCTAGGAATTCCTCCGAAAATTCCATTGTTGATTTCATTTTCGGTATAATTTCTGTATAAATTTCCGGTGAAATTCCTGGAGAAATTCTTTGAAATTTTCACAAGAAATTATTCGAAACAATTCATGGAAAATTTTATGGAATTTACACAAGAAATTCGTAGATTTTTCGTGAAATTCTCAGGAATGTTTACTGGCAATTCTGCGGAATTTTCACGGAATATTTTTATTCCTAAAGTTATGGGAAACAACACGAAATTATTTGAATTATTGCAGGGAATTCTGCAGAACTTATAAAGAAGTTCGTGAAGATTTTCTTGGAGTAAATAATGGTGGAATTTTCGGATCAATTCCCGGCAAAATTTATGGTGGAATTCCTGAAGAATCCCTGATATAATTTCGGATAGAATGCCAGGAGCAATTGTCGAATGAATTCCTGGAGAAAGCTTGCATATTGATTTTTCTGCCTGTTTTATAATAAATATTATTTCAGAGAGGATTTGTTTTGAAATTCAGATGTATGGTTCTAGTTTTCTTAAACTTATGGAAGAATGCAGGATTTTTATAATAATTGTTATAGCCGATTTTATATTCTTTCTGAATACTAAGTTCGTTAATATTTTTCTCACTTTATTTAAAAATATCTGATGAGCAATAAATCACGCATTTTTAAATCCATTATTGTTTTAATCATTATTGTTTCGATTTGGTTTCATGTGTTAATATTCATGTGTTTTTATAAAACTACTATAAAACTACGATTTAGAAGACCAAAAAAGTTGCCCCCCCCCCTTCTCGAAATCCTGGCTACGCCCATGGAGTCCGGCGTATATCATGCGTCAATACCGAAGTTCCTTTACTGCTGGAGATTCGAACGCACGTCTTAGTGGAAGAGCATGAGCATGCATGCATGAGCATTAGGGCAGTTCATATTTCAAAAATGTTCAAAAATTCCAACTCCCATATGTCTGTTAGCATCATTTTGATAATACAGGAGTCCTGGCAACCGAATTGCCTGAAATTTTGCCAGGACTCCTATATTATCAAAATGATGCTAATAGACATATGGGAGTTGGAATTTTCGAACATTTTTGAAATTTGAACTGCCCTAATGAGCATGAGCATGCATGAGCAGCATGAGCATGATTGACCGCCCACGGTTGCTACTCCGTTATTGCCAGGCCAGCTGTAATTACACAGAGAACCAACAGATGATGTTTGGGACTAATACCATCCTCAATGTGTAAAAACTGGTGACCCAATATAAAGCAATACCAGCGCCGGCCGTGTCCGAATGCAGGTCAATTAAGGAATGGGTAGGAAATTGCTTTGATGGAAGCTGACGAGTCATCTGCACTTTCACGAGAAATCACTGGGATGTTGGAAAATATAACGTAGGGCATATAGCGGGGTTCGTCTTAGTAAACGGCATGCTGTGTATAACGTGTAGTTTGACTATCGCGCACTAATTAGTTCAATTACTGACTGCACTAAGTAGAACAAAAATTCCGTGATCTCGAGACCGTTCTATTTTAAACAAACACGTCCGATCGCGCACTTAATTATTTGAATAACTTACCGCACAAAGCAGAACAAAAATCTTCGGCCTCGAGACCGTTCTACTTTTTAAGTGAACACTATTTTAAAAACTCTTTTACTTTCATGGTATCGCGACAAAGAAAAACTAATACAATGCAGGCCCAGTGGCTTCTGCATACTGAGGATCGCGCTTCTACGACCGAACCGACGCGCACTCAAGAACTGTATCAACTTTCATTCATTACATCACATTCATTACAATGTAAGCTTGGTAAGTTTTGCCTACCGAGAAACGCGTAACATGAACCGAACTTAAATTAATTTATACTATTAGTATTGCAACGCATTCTGCATTAAATATGCATAAATACAAAAAAATCAAATAAATTTTGTAATTGCTTGCTACATGGTTTGGCTCTATAGTTATTGCCCATTTTAAAAGTATACAGAATGATAAAGATGAATTTGATTAACTGTAATCCTGTCGAATTGAAGATGATGAACTTTAAAAAAGAGCTCCGTCCTCAGGTTCCATTAATTAGTCGATATGAGTGAAAAGCAGTATACATTGTGAATTTGAAAAAGAAGTAATCACATAGAAAATAATCAAAATACTTAACAAACTCGATATGCCTTCCAAGCAGCACAAACTCCGCTGAATTCATCCTCAAGAACGCCACCTTCGCCATAGTGATATTACTAATTATACCATGAATAATCGATCAATAATCTACGTAACTCTCTCTTCTTCAATGTTTCAATTAATGGAAATATAGACAAATTCTACGATCATAGAAACTAACTGAATCTTGCATATCCGGGCAGAATTCGGGCCTTACGGTCCAGGTATTCACAAGCATATAAAAGGATATAGAAATGCATACAGGAGCAGTTGGATTAATTGATTTATTTGGTGCACTTATGCAGCCATTTCTGCACTTGAATGAAAAGATCCCATCAGTAATTAATTTAAATTGAAAGGTATTGGTTAACTACGCTACTGAACTGGATTGTTAGTAAAATGATAGAGGAAACTAAAGGGGGTCCGCGACGTTAGGCATAAGTACGTTAGGCACAAGGACGCCAGGCACAAGCACGTCAGGAATAATGGACGTCAGGCACAACGGACGCCAGGCACAATGTACGTCAGGCGCAATGGACGTTTGGCATAATTCTGCCTTCTTTATGTCATGGGCTGTTCTTTGGGTAATTTTATGCCTAACATCCATTATGCCCAACGCACACTAGGCCCAACGTCCGCTACGCCTAACGTCCATTATGCCCAACGTACCTATGCCCAACGTCCCTATGCCTAACGTACTTATGCCTAACGGGGTATACCCAACTAAAGGAGTTGCTTGACGCGCTCAACTGGGCTGGAATAACATGGTTTGTGAAGTAAGTAAATTTACGCTAAAGGATATTGGAACTTATCTGTCTACTGCAGTCCATGTCCAGAGCCACTCACGAGGCACCGCTCTTCCTTTCCAGTTATTGTAGAGAACTCTTCAATGTTCGCATTAGCCGCCGGACTTTTCCGACATAACGAATATCTTCAGCTCCTGGATATGACTTGATAAGCACCGATTTCTACACTGAAAACTTCCGATGAGATGTGATTTAATCTCTTAAATCTATTAAACTTAGAAAAATGTATGGAAAAAAAATCATAGGAAAAAATTCTGACAACGAAAACCTCGAACGCACATCTTAGTGAAGGAGCCCAAAAAGGGTGATTGTATGCGATATCTGGCTAAACATTATGTTGATGTGTACCGTTCCAAAGACCTATGCAAAAGAAAATGAAGTGGCGGTGATGTTGCATTTGTCAACGAAGTGCAAGTATAAAAATTATTTTCTTAAAATAAATTCATTTTGCAACGAGTGTTCGAAAAAAATATCAAATATTGTTAATAAACGAAGCGTGCACTCTTATCAGTTTATATAAATTAATTTGTTCGTAACGGCTACTGTAGGTATACTACGCTAATTCAGTTGAGCAGCACTCTTACTCAGTTGAGTGGACAATTGCATGGATGCTTTAGTTACACCGAAGTCAGGAGCTAACTCCCGTGTGTTGTTTTGAAAACATGCTTCGGTCATAGATTGAATAGAACAGATTACTCAACGGTTGTTAAAGTGGTAAGTTCAAATTTAATTAAATGTAGACACTAAAAGCGACCAAAATTCTTTTTTCTTTCATATTTTTTGTGGGCCTCTTTTATTTTAGTTGATACCGTATGGATACTCGGTCTCTAGCTAGGATAAGATGTGACAATCCAATGAATCGCTTGCTTTGAGTGTGCTTACAGCGGCACACTAGGAGTTAACTTTCGGAAATCAGTATGGTGAAAGGCATCTTAAGTTTGATACATATCTAGAAACAAAGCGATTTAATCAAAAATATATTTGGTAGGCGTAGTAGCAGACACCTTTCTGCATAACTGGCACCAAATAGATTTGCGTGAAAAGATCCTGCTGTTGAGAAGCGCCTGGATACGGCAGCGGCGGGTAGGAAACCAACCACTGTATCTGATTCATTGAGACTGACTTATTGTTTTTCTAATCGGTTGCGCTGTAGAGGTGGTCGCCAGTGCCACCAAATCGACTTAGTAGAAAATCTTCCAAATAGCATGCATCAAAACTCGATTATTTTCTTCCCGTATCATTCATTATTTATGTAAAAGAAGCAAAATAAAAAAGAAATACTTGTCATAAGACGAGTTTGTACAATCCCATTTAATTCCACCACTTAATTGTACCTCGACAGATTCGTATTTCGACCTCAACAGTAAGGTCGTCTTTACTGTTGCGAAATGGTGAGTTGACATCTGGGAAGGAGCGACCTACACAGCTCTGGTCCTCACAAGTTCGAATCTCACGCTTCCACGGGTCTCCCGATGACAATCGACCGCCGGCTAAGGGTTTTGTACTTAGCAGGTTGTACAGCCTGGGCACTGTTGTCCTTCTGACATCAGCTAGAGTGAGTGGGTGCGACCAAAGGGACCATCGTCCCTAACCCCTAATCCCAAGGCGTTAAGCGACCCGTGCCGAGGGGATGCATGGCCAGGGGGGTGAAATAATAAGCTAGGCCTGTAACGGAGCCTGTGGGGTACCTGGGCACCCTCCACAGTAATTGTCCCTTACCGCGTCATGCTGGGCTCTGGCGTGGTGGACCTCTTTTCCCGAGCAACTCGTGGGACCAAAATGGAAAACCAAGTCAATTCTTCAAATAGTGATAGTAGTGTAGGCGACAACCCTTTCGCAAGAGGTTGGTTGTTCAGATCTCCGCCTAGGAGGCCAGAGGCAATATTCGGCAGCTCGGTGCGCAGCGCCAGCGTGGGTCACTCAACCTTCATCTCGGCTAAAAAACGCCGGTAGGGGTTATTGACGGCTCATGGCTTGTGGAGGCGATGAACCGCAAACGCGATGGACTTTCGCCCTTCGAGGTGGCGACGGAACAGCTGGACGCCATCATTGACTTTGCGTCATCGAAGCATAATATCAGTAAGGATCACAAGGGGAACTTGCTGAAACTTCGAAAGCCGATGTTGAACGCCAAGCTGCAGAGGGCGGTCGGGACGGCCAAGTGTAAACCCGTGAAATCGGTGGAGTCGAGGTCTACCCAGACTGAGACCCAAGGATTCGCGGACTCGGGCAAGGTCGAATCGACCGAAGGCGTGCCAGCGAAGACGGTGGTACCAAAGTCTACCCAGACTGAGGCTCAAGTATTTGCGGGTACGTCGGGGGTGACTGCTCCAACGGAGCAGACACAAAAACGGGGTAGACAGTCTCCAGGAGATGAGTTCCCTGGGGGCCGCTCCAAAACGCAGAGGGTTACTACCCCGAACAAGGGTAGTGGGGCTGGGAAGCTGAACCCCGGCCAGGTACCTCCAAAACCGGGGGAGGAAGGACCTGGAAAGGTCCGTCCACCCAGGAAAGACGGTGGTGAGGGGTTACAGCATGCTGAGAACTCTCAGCCACCCCAGACCAGGGAAATAGATGGGGATGACGCCTCCTGGACCTTGGTCAAGAACAAGAGGAAACCGAAGACGTCAAGGGCCGAAAAGAAGGCCCAGGCGAATGAGGGTAGCAAGAAGTCTAGGGTAGGCGCCAATCGCTCCAGGGGCGATGCCCTAGTCATCAAAACGGACGAGGCTAGGTACTCGGACGTCTTGAAGGCGATGAGGAGTGACGTCAGGCTCGGTGAACTCGGCGCCGACGTACGTCGAATAAGAAGTACCCGGATGGGCGAGATGATCCTCGAGCTGAAGCGGGGCGTCTCGCAAAAGGGCGCCGCCAACAAGAAGTTGGCGGAGGGGGTCCTGGGCGAGACGGTCAAGGTGAGGGCACTCACGATGGAAGTGAATCTAAGGGTTAAAGACCTGGACGAGATCACCGAAGTCGAAGAGCTCGTCACGGCACTGCGGCGACAGTGTGAAGTGGAGACGCCCACCGCAGCCGTTCGGCTACGGAAAGGTCCGGCAGGGACGCAGGTAGCATTGGTTCGGCTATCTGCAGCGGACGCCTCCAAGGTAGTCAAGTTAGGGAGCGTCAAGGTGGGATGGTCGGTATGCCCTGTGGGCATATACGAGCAACCCGAAGTTTGCTTCAAGTGCCTGGAACCAGGGCACAAGCAATGGGACTGCAAAGGCCCTGACAGAAGCAATCTCTGCCGACGCTGCGGATTGGAGGGACATAAGGCACAATGCTGCACGAACCCTCCCAATTGTTTGATTTGTTCCAGCAAAGCTGTGAACAGCAAGCACCCCATGGGGGGTTCGATGTGCCCGGCGTTTAAGCGTGCTGCAAAATCACAGTACAGGTAACGCAGCTGGCTTACTCGGCCTCACCCGAGTGTTTGGTGTGCGCAGGTTTAGAGGAAACGGAGGAACACGTGTTGTTCATGTGCTCACGTTTTCGCGCAATGCGTGACCACATGCTTGCCACATGTGGTCTGGACACTACCCCGGACAACCTAGTTCGGAGGATGTGTAAAGATGAAGTTGGCTGGAACGCCGTTGTATCGGCGTTCTTCCTCGACAACCCAGGATGTCTGTTGAGCAGATTCCCCTCCATTTATTAGGAAGAAAAAAAGCCATCACCTCAATTCGTTTTTGGAGCGATCATATAGCCTTTGCGTATACTTTGTATACGAGAAAGGCAAAAAATGACAGAAAAGTGAAAATAATGCTTTAAATCAACAAATGCAGTTCAAAATAAATTGATTTTGCGCCAATAAGTTTGAACACAAATATTAATGTTTGTTGCTAAATATCAACTTTCCAAACTAGCCACACGGCCAAAATAAAAACAAACATACCCTACGGAAAACGAGCCGCAATCGATTGTGATTTTCAACCGAATTTTTCAATAGTACACACTCAGTTCAGCTCGGCATATTTTGATTCTTTTGCCGAGATCCGCACAGCCGAGCGCTCGGTTCGTGACTTACTGCTGACATCTCAGCTGAAAAATTAGTTTGTTTACTGCGGCACTCAAAGAAGCCACATACGTTCATTCAGCCGATATTCCAGCAAACGAACTTAAACCGAGATTTGCACAGCCGAGATCGGTGGAAAAATTTAAGTGTGTATAGCGCCTTTTTTCAACTATTTCTAATAGTTCAACTATTTCTAATCTTAAAGAGTTTGTCGATCGATTGATACAGAAAATTATCAAAATCAATTGGAAGCTCATACTTCCTGACCACTTTTCGTGACGGTCTCAAATTTGATTCTGTAGAATGATCCCTCAATATTTTCCCGTAAGACGTATTCTACGTCAAAATATTTCTATTTTTTAATTCATTCCACCACAAATATGAATCATGTTAAGCCTTGGAAAGGCCAAATTTGTGAACGGTACCCGTTATTTCTTGTCGAAATTGCTTACAGAATATTTCCCAGGTACTCAGAAGTCGTTCGTAATAAACTACAGGCGGTGAAAATAATTTCATGGTATATTGTGGTATTATTTACGAAAATAAAAAGAATGACAATTTTTTTTTTTAAATCAGGTCGAAAACGTGTTAAAATCGGGGGTAGACAAAATTGGATCAATATATACTAACTCGAACTAACTTAAAAAAAAACTTTTATTATATAGGGGAACTGTTTCGTTTTCCATCTCACTGAACATATATTCACCTCATCGCAAAACAAAGAAATACAGCACCAATCTTGTCACTTCTTTTTGCTAACATGCGTGCTCACTGCTGAAAAAAAAATCACAAAAATAAATAACAAATACGTTTTAATTGCTTTGTTTTTGATGGGATGGAAATGGGAGCTATGAGATGAAGTGCCGAACCGTTCCCCTATATACATATATATTATATATAATATGTTTTGGAAAACCGCGTAAAATCCGAAATCCGCGTAAAACGACTTTTTCTAAAATCGACCAAAAACAATTTTTCACGATTTTCACATGTTTTCCGACCTTTAAGAAAAACCGCGTATAAAAAACTAATGAGAAAATCTCTAAAAAAAACCACGTAAATCCCAAAATCCGCGTAAAATGTCGCGTAAGAAGCGTCCCCAGTGTACATTGAGAACGGATAGCTAACGCCAAGCTCCATTCACTTGGTTCTCTGTACAATTTCGCAAGTCCTAGTGTTCTAGTAAATCGCGAAGAAGCAACTACGAATTGTACGGTCATAGTGCTCATGCTCTCTAAATAGTTCTGAAGTCAAGATCAATTAGTCTACCAATGGATTACACCTGATACAGACCCACCAACAACCCATAAAGTCAAACGAAGTCATGAATGTCGGCTAAACAGATCTCAAAAGATAGTCAAAACTAAAACCAGTAAGTAGAACATTAGTTTGATATGGCTGACTACACTGCTATAAGTGAATATTAATTCAATTAAATGCCTGCTAGTTATTTCATTATATGATTATTAAAGTATTAAGCTATTCAGTAATGGTATGCTGCAAAGCAGTAGGGGAGACTGGGGAGACTTGATCCCCTTTTCTCATTTCCAATGTATCACAACTGAATCAAAACTAAATAAACTTACGCGATTTTCGCACAGGCTCTCTAATAAAAAAATATATAATTTTGCTGATGTGTGGTAGGCTGTAAATTGTTTTTGTTATTGATACACAAACGATTTTTTGGAGTGCTGTCAAAAATCGAACCCTCTCCAAGAACATTGATAAAAGTAGAAAGGTGCTCTCTAATTTTTTAAATATTTTTCTACTAAATACGCAGATTTTCCCACTTGCTGTGCGTATTTATGAACGAATTTTGTTATGGAATTCGACAGTACATGCGATTATAGAATTTGGGTAGAATTGATCCTCTTTATATGATATCTATGCAATCAATATTTTTTCAAGCCAACCCTTCATAAAATCTGTCTAGTTTACAAAAAATAAGAATAATAAACTATGCCAATGTTATGGCTTTGGGCTTTGCAAACATGAACGCATTTGGTCATTTTTAGGTGAAGTTGTTCAAATTTTGCGTGGCCATTAAACAAATCTTTACACGCAAACCGCCCTGCAGAATAAATACGGTTGCCAACCTGAAAAATAACAACAAACTACTTCGGTTCTCAGTAAAACAGGGGGATGAAGTTTCCCCACCTTCCCCTAATGTAACTAGGGTAAGCAAAAGTCAGTGTTTTAAGTGGGATAAGCAAACACGTGCATACAACCCATTGGTTTTATATACCTCTGTGAGTCGGCAATGTCCCGCCCGGGAAAGGAAATGCCTAGACCAAGAGGAATTAAAATATTGAGAGCAATTCCTCAACTGCTTGGCATTTATTTCTGCCTAGCGATTCCAATAACATTCTGAAACAATTATACCTAATAGATAAACCGCACATTACATACACGCATCGCTGCGTTGTAATGCAGTTATACGAAAGAAACACGAGACACAGCGACTTTCAGAATAGCTATAGTTATGTATACGTATTAAATCGAGCAACACTTCGATTCTAAGAATTAAACAAACATTTTCGTGTAAATGATTCTTTGAGTTGTTGTTACTTAACTTTCAGTACGCCAATGTACTGTAGTGAAGTTTAGAAAATCTTATTGCACAATTCGAAAAAGAGTAAATCATCTGTTGTTGTTGTTACTAAACATATAACATTCAAAATTGGTCATTCAAATACAATCTCAAGGTATCGATTTTAAACATCCACTTTGTATAGAATTTCATAATTAACACTCACCGTAAATAATTACTGTTTCAGTAAAGTCGATGACTATCCATTAAATGTTTAATGTTGCTGCATTTGAATTCACCTGCTTTAGTTTTTGTATTCCACTAATAAGTAAAGCACACACTCGTTGCACTATTTTTAAATTGACGACACACTCAATCCAATCTAACAAATCTTACTGCTGCAATCACCGTAGAGTAAATCAGGATCAGTTTAAATGAAGTTCAATGGTCGGTGTTATTTTTACTATGTATGTTGTATCAACTATCGAGCCCAGTTAGCAACACTGACATACAAATTTCTACACACTTTCTAGAGTGCAAATTTAAAGAACAGGTTTATTTCGGGAAAGTATGACTGCGCTTCAAACAAAATCGACGGTGGGATTACGCGAAAAACGGAAAATGAAAACTCGAAAATGCACTCACGAGCCACCCCACAAGGTGGACACTGAAGGTACAATATCAGATGCTGACCTCGCAAAATGCCGCATTAGACTGAATCTTGGCCAGAGCGAATCAAACACTTTTGTGCAATTTCAAGTGTAAGGTTAGCAGCAGTATGGCCAGTATGTAGTAATACTGTCGATATGCCTAACATACAGCACCTATCGAGCCCGAGCGACGCGACGACGACTGGGAGACATTCTCCCCGATATTTGCGGTGCTCTCCCGCTACTTATGCCATCATATATGATGGGTGACTTACCAAGATTGTGCTTCCCGGCAGCGAGGGATTCTCTCCGATTGGCGTTTGATTCTATGTAGGTTGTAGGTTGACTAAAGGTTCTTGGTTAGTGCAGCACATGTGTTTCGGGGCCAAACAGAGAATTTGAGAGTGAATTTGTTTACAGTCCACAAGCTATGCAGATGCATGTGCATTCGAGCAAGTGAGCGGGACCTACCACGCGGTCGACAAGGACGTTTTTTCTTCACGTTGGTTGCGATGACGCTGTCTATATGAAAGTGAGTGCGTATAACCAGTGGAAGACGAAGGGAAATGCATGGCGTACGAGTTGAATATGAATTGGATTTCTTAATGCTAGGGGGATTCTTCTTTGTCATGTGATGTAGATACAGTATGGGATTTTTTCACTAGTTTGGACATACGCATTTAAAGTTAATGACGTCTTCATATCACCTTTGTGTCCTCATCCCTCACCCCAACCAACAAGAGTGTCGATCGATTGGACATGTCGGTTCTACAGTTCCGTATCTATACGGAATTAACGTTGGATCGTCGGGTGATCATTTAGGACATTTTTGACTATGAACATCGTATTTATCGTATCGTGCCTTAAATTTGTTTACGATAAGACTTAATCTTGCATGTTCCAATACCTTCGGGAATATGATGCTTTTTGCCTTTCTCGTATATGTACTAACTACCGTAATCCGGGGCACTTTAATCGCCGGGTTATCATTGATCAGTTAAACCATTTTCAAGAAATGGATACATTGTTGTTTTCTCTTTAGCACAAGTATTTGGGGGCAGCATGTCCAAGGGCTTGACGATCCCTCCTCAGGCCATCGGCGAGTTATGGTGCCTGTCTAAAATGTGGTGGGCTCTATTAAACTCCTATAAAAAGCTGCACGTATCCGCAAGCAGGCTCCGCCAAACCGACCGTGTGCCGCTTAAAGCGCACAAGCCCAAGTCCTGGTGTTAGCTGGGACGCTAAACATACCTGACACGGTGGCCCTCCGACGAGATAGGAGGTTTGTGCAGGACCAATAAGCCGTTTTCAAAGCAACCATTAAGCACGACATAGAAGATAATACGACTCGATACAATCGGAAACGACCTATAGGCGACGAATAAAGGATCACGATTGGATGCTTGGAACATGAAACTGCAAGTCGCTAGGTTTTGCAGGTTGCGAAAGGATAATCTACGATGAAATACATCCCCGCAACATCAACCTCGTAGCTTTATTTAATTTACTTAATGGATCCTCTACACCTCCGGAGCCACAGTGGGGCAGCCCTGGTTCAAACATGGAATAAACCTCTCAGTCATTGAAATGATAAAATTGACCATAGCTGTCTTCAATATACATTTTGCCGACATTTTGGTCAATATTCACAATTTTTAGCGAAATTAGCACAAAAGTCCCATAGGCCAAATTGGCCAAACAGCATTTTTAACGTGTGATTTCTTCAGAGAAGTTGCTTATCACTTAATTTCGATGAACCTTGCTGAAAATTTCAAACTTACAGAGCCTACTCTGATGATTTATTTGCTTATTTTGAAAAGAAAGACCAAAAACGAAATTTGATCAGTAATTATAGTTTTTCAATACACTTACTATTTGATATTATTCAAAATCATGGATAATGGTAAAATACACGCATTGCTAGCGTTTAACAGCACAGATTTCGCACAGCACAGATAAAATTCGTATTTTGGTGCATTCACTTATCTGCCTGTTTTTCCAGATATTTCTTGCAACTCTCAAAGGCAGCCCTTGCTTTTTTGATCCGTGCGTCTATGCCGATCTTGATATCACCGTCTGAAGCTTTCAACATTCTTCACTGATTACCTGGCTACTGTGAAACTGGTGGAAAGAGTCGCCGGGTTTACATCCATCGATTTGGGTTTGTTGTCGTTTATGACTAAACTTGTCGAAGAGGAGCGCTCGGCAAGGTCGTTGAGCTTACTCTGCATATCAGAGCTCTGTTGAGCGGGGAGTGCAATGTCATCCGCCAAGTCGAAGTCGTTTAGGTGCTTCATAGCTATAGGCTGACATAGCAGCCCGCGGTTTGGGTAACGGCCAATCGCACCTACCGTCGTGCGGGGCTTCTTTTGACGAATCTGGAAATACTTTGGACATTTTGAAACACGAATTATTACGTAAATTATTGTCAAATTGTCATTATCACCATTTGGGTGTCTTGTTGATAGTTGGATGGCAACTTTATGTTACAAATTTGGTATGTTTTTCGTGAATATTTTTTAGAAAATCAAAAATACAAAGTAGCCCCGGAATCAAAAGAAGCCCCGCACGACGGTACCAGAATCTCGTCGATTACGATGAGGAACTTACCAAGATTAGAATACATTCTTGCCTCACACCGGCTATGACCCTATCCTTACCTCCTCGTGGTGCTGGCCGGGATACGAGCAACCTTAGAGAAGTTCGGGTAACAACCCCGGTGCTCGTATGCTGACAGGGAATGGGGGGGGGCTGATCATCGTCCGAGTGTCAGCGAGTGACTCTAAGTGAAGCTGTGCACCATGGTCCACGGGAAATAAGGAGGAATGGTCTTCCGGAAATTCAGGGGTTCAGTGTCAGACCCTGCAAGCCAGCGTATGAAAAAGTCACGCAACGAATAATCAACAAGAGAGTACGGACCGGAAGGGATCAATGGTACGAACGTTTAGAGGTAATCATACCATCGACCAGAGCTGCAGCAACACACACGAGCTGGGAACAGCTTTCATAGTGATGGGCGATATACAAAGGCGCGTGATCGGGCGGTGCCCGATCAATGAGAGAATGTGCAGGTTGAGGATCGAAGGCCGATTCTCCAACTTCAGCATAATCAACGTCCATAGCCTACACTTCGGAAGGACTGATGATGATACGGACGTGACTACGACAGCTGCCCATTTAGAGGAAACTTAAAATTTAATTTGCTATATCTCAGACCGATTTTCAAAATTCTCCTATAGATCTTTTACCCATCTCATGTAGATTCATAATACCGGTATTTTGTGTTTTAGGGATGCTCAGATTTCCCCACATAAACTTCTTGAACATCCCTAGATGCCTTTGGAATGGTCTACTATGTTGGAAAACAAAACAGCGTTCAAAATGACTATATTTCAGCTATTTCTCAAACGATCTTGAACCGGCTTTTTCATGTGTCCAAAAAATATTCCTGAGGACATAGATAACGTAATACAAACAATTTCCTACAGAAATTCCAGATTCTCCAAATCGTACTGGAGTTCAGATCAATTGATCTACCAGGTCAACTACGTTCTGTAACACTCCGACGTCAACCCATCAAGCCCACACATGTACATGGAGTCTTTGGGTGTAACTTGCAATTCAATCATGCCTCTACCAGGTGTTCCCTCCTTAGCCGTACGGTAAGACGCGCGGCTATAAAGCAAGACCAGTAGACCAGTCACCATGCTGAGGGTGGCATGGTTCGATTCCCGGTGCCGGTCTAGGCAATTTTCGGATTGGAAATTGTCTCGACTTTCCTGGGCATAAAAGTATCATCGTGTTAGCCTCATAATATACAAATGCAAAATGGTAACTTGGCTTAGAAACCTCGCAGTTAATAACTGTGGAAGCACTTAATGAACACTAAGCTGCGAAGCGGCTCTGCCCCAGTGTGGGGATGTAATGCCAATAAGAAGAAGAAGAAGCACCAGGTGTTCCAAGCTCTCCAAACTGTTTCGGAGTTCAGATCAATTGGTCTACTAGGTAAACTACGCTCTGTACCAAAACGATGTCAACCGATCAAGCCCACACATGTCTATAGAGCCTTTTGATGTAACTTGCAATTCAATCATACCTCTACCAGGTGTTCTAAGTGCTCCAACTTGTTCCGTAGTTCAAATCAATTAGTCTACCAGGTCAACTACGCTCTGTAGCGAAACGACGTCAACCCATCAAGCCCACACATGTTTGTAGAGCCTTTGTGTCTAACTTGCAATTCAATCATGCCTAAACCAGGTATTCCAAGTTCTCAAGCGCCGTTTATTCAGAAAATTGACTATTTTCATTAATGTTCCGTTGCTCCCGGATCTTCCAGAGCACCAGCTGAAGATTCATTAGACTTAAAAAATGTCCTCAATGAGAATATCTATACCCTTTATTATTTTCCCGAAAAAAACACGTTGATATCATTTAAATTGGTGTCAATATAACGGATTTTCTGACTGTTGTACTTTTTACAACACGCGAGTTCTCGCCCGCACAATTAAAAATTATCTACTGTGTTGTTGGCAATATTCATATGTAATAAATGGTATTGTTAAGATTTACATTACAATTGGTTCACAATATCACTATATGCAAAACTTTTTTTTGACGTAGAATTACGTCACTCGGTAAGATAGCGGCGTCATTTCAAAGTTTCAAATTTGGGACCGTCACGAAAAGTAGTCAGGAAGTAAAAGCCAATAACTCAGCTATTTTTCAACGGATTCTGGAGATTTTGGTATGAATCGATAAGTAAACTCTCTAAGATTTCATACAACTTATGCAAACAATTGGTTCAATGCATTTCACTATTGAAAAATTGAATTTCGTCAGGTAGTGTTGAAATTTCACTTTCACAAATTTCACTTCACAAATTTCAGTTAATTGCCTACATTTCGGCTATTACCTATCCGGCATGAATATGCACAAAATGTTGATGATTGAACTTCGAATCCACTATTGCATTATACGTAGTTCTACGTTCAATTTGCGGTCGTGTCTTTGATACAATCTTCTACTTTTTCCTTGAGCAAGGGAAAACGAAAATCTGCAATCAGAAACCTGAGGCGGTTAAGTCAGATAGTGTAGGGATGGGCATGTCATGTAACTCTTACCAGACCCACTAAAACCAAAACCCTTTCTCCAGTCCTTACCCCCAGCCCTCAATTAAGCAATACATTAGCGGGGGGAATATGGAGAACGCTCACGCCTATGCTAACGCACTCGACGTTAATGCACATCGACTTCAAGGGAGGTTACCACCCTCCACTAGAGTGGCTCAAAAAATCGATTTTGCTCCACATCGCTCATCTGATTGTGTATCATGTTCTGACTGTCCTCTGAAAATTTTAGCTCATTAGCACAAGCCGTTTCATGTTTGCATGCAAATTAGTATGGGGGAGTTTTTTTTTTTCATTATACTCTTAATGACGTTTCCCCATTAAGCGCAGGTTAAAAGAAAACCTACATAGCTAGAAGGAATACTCAACAGCTTTCACCCAACGAAAACCGCATGTTGATTAATCGCCCCAATAATTAGTAATCGATTTTAAGACAGATTACGAATCTTTAGTCATGATCATTAAACTTCTTTGAGTGCATCACTGAAATGTGCAGTGCAACATAGTAGCCTGAATTTGTGTGTGCTATCTTTCGCGCCACGAGCAGCAATGTTGCCTGTTGAGGAGTTACGCACTTAGCTCCAGAAAATCATTATTGGAACGATTAATTAAGATGCGGTTTTCGCTGAGTGAAAGCTCTTGAGTATTTCTTTTAGCTATGTAGGTTTTCTTTTTACCTGCGCTTAATAAGGAAGCGTCATCATCAGTATAATGAAAAAATAAATTCTTTCATACTATTTTGCATGCAAACATGAAACGGCTTGTGCTAAATCAGTTTTAATCCAAATGAGCTCAAATTTTCCGAGGACACTCAGAGCATGATACACAATCAGATGAGCGTGGTGGAGGAAAATCAATTTTTTGAATCACCCTACTCTCCACCCTTCGATCACAAGCTAAGATACTAACCTAGCGGTCCGTATCATAATCCCACGTTGGAGACGAGCACCCCGACAACAACCACCACGCATGAACCGCAATGACCTCTATATCTACATACGAAGGTACCCACAGCCCACCTGCGACATGTTAGTTGTCGGGGCGAGCGAGGTGTTCACTACACCACAGATTCCCCTACAGCAGCTGCTGGTTTTGTTCAAGACGCCACCACCGCTGCTGTTTCGACATAATCTGTTGAGATGCTGTGTTCACCGCATTCCATATAGCTTCATCCCGGCACCTCCTCTCGACGAGAATGTCCGGGGTTGTATCCATGCCGCTGACAAGCAGCATGGCATTGCGTTCTACGTCGAATCGCGGGCATGCGAACATCACATGCTCTGCCGACTCTATCGCACCTACACATTCAGGGTTTAGGGTCATTTGGCCGAATGCCATTTGGCCGAAAGGGTCATTTGGCCGAACGCCATTGGCCGAATGCCGTATGGCCGAATAGTTGAAATACGTTTCCTTATGAAGGGAGAAGGAAAAAAGGAAGAAAGAAGGAAGAATGGTGCAAGAAGAGGGAAAAGGGAAGAAGGAATAAGGAATAAGAAGAAGGGAGAACAAAGAAGGAAGAAGGAAGAAAGAAGAAGGAAGAAGTAAGACGGAAGAAGGAAGAAGGAAGAAAGAAGAAGGAAGAAGGAAAATGGAAGAAGGAAGAAGGAAGAAAGAAGAAGGAAAAGGAAGAAAGAAGAAGCAAGAAGAAAAAAGGAAGAAGGAAAAAGGAAGAAGGAAGAAGGATGAAGGAAGAAGAAAGAAGGAAGAGGGAAGAAGGAAGACGGAAGAAGGAAGAAGGAAGTAGGAAGAAGGGAGAAGGAAGAAGGAAGAAGGAAGAAGGAAGACGGAAGACGGAAGACGGAAGACTGAAGAAGGAAGAAGGAAGAAGGTAGAAGAAAGAAGGAAAAGGGAAGAAGGAAGAAGGATGAAAGAAGAAGGAAAAGGAAGAAAGAAGAAGGAAGAAGGAAGAGGGAAGAAGGAAGAAGGAAGAAGGAAGAAGGAAGAAGGAAGAAGGAAGAAGGAATATGGAAGAAGAAAGAAGGTAGAAGGAAGAAGGAAGAAGGAAGAGGAAGAAGGAAGAAGGAAGAAGGAAGAAGGAAGAAGGAAGAAGGAAGAAGGAAGAAGGAAGAAGGAAGAAGGAAGAAGGAAGAAGGAAGAAGGAAGAAGGAAGAAGGAAGAAGGAAGAAGGAAGAAAGAAGGAGGAAGAAGGAAGAAAGAAGAAAGAAGAAGGAAGAAAGAAGAAAGAAAAAGAAGAAAGGAGAAAGAAGAAGGAAGAAGAAAGAAGAAGGAAGAAGAAAGAATGAAGAAGAATGAAGGAATATGTAAGAAGGAAGAAGGAAGAAGGAAGAAGGAAGAAGGAAGAAAGAAGAAAGAAGGAAGAAGAAAGAAGAATGAAGGAATGAGGAAGAAGGAAGAAGGAAGAAAGAAGAAAGAAGGTAGAAAGAAGAAAAAATAAGAAAAAGGAAGGAAAAAGAAGTAGAGAAGGACCACTCGTAAAATGAGGTCATTTTTTAACTGTTCGGCCAAACGTCATTCGGCCAAACGACCCGTTCGGCCAAACGGCATTCGGTCAAAGGGCGTTCGGCCAAACGGCATTCGATCAAATGGCCTGATACCACATTCAGGGCACTCCGCAGAATTTGCGAAGCCAAACCTGAGTAGCATTTTTTTAAAGCATCCATGCTCAGACAACACCTGTATTAGGTGGAAGTTTACCTGTCCATGCTTTCTACCAACCCAGTTTGGCACATCCGGAATTAGTCTGTGGGTCCAACGGTCTGTGGGTCTGCGGTGCCATATGATTCTTGCCATTTGAGCAGCGAAGCTGCTCTCTGAACACGTCGCACTTGCATCGAGTCCCTTTCGTTGTAGCACTGCACATCTTCCTCTGAGAGTATGTCTATCGGCATCATCCCAGCTAGAACGCACATCGCCTCATATGATATGTACTCGCGACTCGTAGGCACATCAGCCGGTGTACTCTTATAAGTTTCCTCACATTGTACTGGACATTTAGTGCTACGGCCCATGCTGGTACGCCATAGCAGATGATAGACAATGCTACATCCGCTATCAACCCACGCACCTGACTTGACTATGCACCGCTGATCTGTTGGACATTATTCGTGATGATGATTTTATCGCCAATGATGCCTGTTGGCATGCATAATCGACGTGGCTCGTGAAATTAAGCTTATCATCGATCATCACCCCCAGATGCGAACCTGAAACCAACATTATATATAATTTTGTATCTTCGATACCATATGCAATAATTTCAAGGTACATATATCGTTTCTTTAAATTTTCGATAAGGAAACGATAAATAACTGTAAATGACTTACAGTTTATATTTTAACAATATGGAATATAGCTTTGAAGTAACCATGAATTGTTTAAATCTGCCTCCATTCCCTTGCTATTCTGAACACACATGGAAATTTATATCCTCCAAATGATAAAAAATCGGAAAACGTTATACTAAGAACACACCTACAGCACTTGTACCATGGTACAAGAGGACAAGAAAATTATTCCAAGACTATATTGGATAAAGACAATAATCGGTACGGTACTCATTTCAAGATTCTTGTACCACGTACATATTTTATTTGATACGCTTAGATAAGATTTCCTGAAATTAGGTTTTTATTTTATTTAAAATTAGGTAATGGATGTTTACTAGAAATATCGGTAAAAATTAGCGATTATTCTCGTTTCTTTTTACCTACTTTTAAGTATTTGACGTTTTCAGACGATGGCGTTATTTTTTACCTAAAATTAGATTTTTCTTGACTTTGTAAAAACAAGTGTTTCTGCCGGCTCTTCCTGCCGTTCCTGACGCGGAATCCTTCGGGCAATATTGAGATTATCAACGATTTAAAACTGATGGTAAGTCGTTGATTGATAAGGGACAACTTCCGGGAACAATATATAAACTTCTGTTTATTTTCAGAATTCCGGAAAATTGTTTTTTGGTCTCACATTTCCGAAAAATTCCAGGATGGATCAGGACTCGAAGGCCTGTCATCTTCAATAAGGTCTGCTTTGGAGTACACGTTGTTGGTTGGGAATGTTGGTCACGTGTTTGCTCGCTGGCATTCGGACGATTATCACCCGCTCTTAACGTGGGGAACAGACGCTCCTAACATGACAAACAGACGCTCGATCAGGTTAACACCTCCGGAGAGGAGTAAACGCCCCTCCCTGTAAGCATACAACCACAGTTCCCACCGGGGTTAGTTACCTGATCTTCCCAAAGGTTGCTCGTATCCCGGCCAGCACAACGGGGAGGTAAGTTAGAGGCTGTGTAAGAGGCTAAAGACCCAGCATTTGCAATGCCATACAACAGGGACCATAATTTAGACAAATTTAGATGGTTTCTATATTCATCTAAATAAAAATAAAAATAAATGAATCTATTGAAGAATTTTGTTTTTCTTTAAACAAAACACTAAATAATAACCGAACAATCGGTAATTTTCAACGTTTTTGCGTGACCAAAACAGACATCCAAAACCTATTTTTAGGTAAAATAAAACGACCGAAATCGGTAATTTTTAACGATAATTCTTGATAACCACCACTACCTATAGATAGTGGAATAGAATCGATGATTCCTACATTTTAGGTATGTGCACTTTAGTTCGATTATATCGGTATTTTTTACCGACTTTTAGATTATCCTAACTAAGCGTGACAGCTCTTCGATGAACCTACGCCGAATGTGTATCCTTCTCCACAGGACCCGAACACCGGCTAATCGCTTCCAGTCGCCCTGAACATTGAGCGCCCTCAGGTCCTCTTCAACGGCCTGCGGCCTCTTCCGGGTTCTCTACTAAATATTATCTTCGCTTGACGTTCTTCCGGCATACGAACGTGTCCAGCTCACCGTAGTCGGCCGTGATGTATAAGCTTAATAATATCCAGCCCTTTATACACCTGGTACAACACGTGATTCATGCCACGCTACCAGATACCGTTCTTCTGTTTACTGCCGAGTATTGTCCGCAGCACCTTACGCTCAAACTCTACGAAAGCTCCCCGATCAGCCTCCTTTAACGTCCATGTTTCATGGCCGTATAAAACCACCAGAAGAATCAGAGTAGTATACAGCGCGAATTTTGTCTTCGTTTGCAGACTACGGGACTTAAGCTGGTTACGAAGTCCATAATAAACCCTATCAGCCAATTACTACTTTTTGGATAAGAGATACAGTCTGTCGAATTTTTTCGTATATTTATCTGTATCAATACATTCCGTACTGTTTTATTTAAAAACATGGATTGTAATTCATGGTATTCATTGACTACGAAAAAGCTTTCGACCGTCTCAATCACGAGAATATGTGGGGCGCACAGTGGGACGGATTGAAAAAAAGACGGTCAAAAGTACAAATATGGCTTAAAATGAGAACAAATGGGTTTATTATACCTACTGTGATGAAATTTTATAATTTCAACTACATTCATAACGATTGTTGTGATTGTAGCATTCAGTACATATACATACATTTTCATGTATTTTACGTCATTTTCAAATGCCTCGGAAAAAACCTGCGGGCCCTGGCGGGCCCTAAATTTGGTTTAGTTTGAAAATATATAATGTAAAGTAGTAGCCATGCGATTTTCAGCGCTGGGTAATGATGGGTAAATTGTTTTCTGACAACATGAAAACACCACGAAATGAGTAACTTTCGAAATAAGCCCAAATTCAACTTCATAAGTCAAGGGTGAATATTTCATAAATTTGTGATACGATGTATGCAATTGATAGTTGATTATGTTATCTTTGAAGATGTATTGAGTTTGAAATGATTGAATAACAAATTTGAAAAAGATATCATACTTCATATTCATATATTATCAATGGTGTTGAAAACAGTTTTCATGCCAACTTCAAAGGTACCTCAATGGGCACAATATCGTCAAATTGACTCAACCAAAGTAATTTACAATGTTCTATTACCTGTATAATGCGAGAACAATATTTAAAAAATAGAATACATCATTTTGAAAAATGACCTTTTGACCCTCTTTCTAAAGATTCGTCCCTCTGTGGGGCGCCCTGAGACGCAAGGGGGTTCCTGAGAAAATCATCGGCCTCATCGAAGCACAGTACGAGGCCTTTGTTGAGTGTTATGTACCTGGCGATACTTGCTCCATCGAATGTTACTGTCCTTCGTCCCACGCGAAGTGTGACAGATACGATACGAAAGAGATAGCAGAGCGGAGATAGAAGAGAAGAGACAAATTTTTCATAATTCATTCCACATGTAACCTTTCTGAAATACACACGTTCAAAGTAGTGCTTACGTTTTGTTTCGTGCGCGTATTCCGAAATAACCGTCCGCCGTTGTCTGCCTTTCGCTCGTCGGAGTTCCCCGGGTGGCCTGCGCGTAATCTGCTCTACAGGTTATGGGCCCAGTAAACGGTGCGAAATAAGTGAAGTGGTTTTTTCCCCGAACACAGCAGTCCAGTGTGAATTGATGGTGGTCATTTTGTTCGGCTATCGCCTGCTCAGATCGACGCGTCCGTCTGTGTGGTAGTGCGAACGTGTTAACCTTTATTCACTGCGATTGCTGGGAGCAAGGATGCTGGTGTGTGCATTGTTTGACTGCATTCATTCATCTCGGCACATGATCTGACTGGTTCGTTTTTTCGTTGTCGGTGCGGGAGCTTTGTTGCTTGGCCGATTGGTGCGTGCAAATATTCGATTCGGTGGAAAATACTTTCAGTGCGGATCAAAGTTGCCATGCGCGAGTGAATAGGAGTGAAAAATGTCTGAGAACAAGTTTCTGTTCACACGTCTTGGTAATCAAAATTACCAGACATGGAAGCTGCGTATGGAAATGTTTCTTAAACGGGAAGACCTATGGTTTGTGGTGGCTGAAGTGAAGCCACAGCCCATGACCACAACTTGGAAAAGGTCAGATCAAAAGTGCCATGCAACCATTGTGCTTTATCTCGAGGATTGTCAATTGAGTTTGGTGAAGGACGCGGTGTCAGCTCAGGACGTGTGGAATAAGTTGAAAACATACCACGAAAAAGCTACGATGACCTCTCGGGTTTCGTTACTCAAAAAGATTTGTAGCCTAAACTTAAGTGAGAGTGGTGATGTTGAAAAACATTTGATTGAGCTGGAAGAACTTTTTGATCGACTCGCGTGTGCCGGACAAGCTCTAGAGGACCCGTTGAAAATCGCGATGATGCTCAGAAGCCTCCCGGATTCGTATAGTGGCCTGGTGACGGCACTCGAAAGCCGGCCGGAGGCGGATTTGACAATACCGTTTGTCAAACAACGACTGTTGGATGAATACCAACGAAGAGCGGAACGAAGTGTCAATTTTGGGGAAAAAGTGATGAAAATGCAATCATGAGGGCAAAAGAAGAGGTTGTGTTACCACGCTTTACTGTCAGTACGGAAGCTGACACAAAGAGGCTGCCAAGTGAACTTTTCTGGATCTAACTGTGACATTGTGAGTGCTAGTGGTGAAAAAGTGGCTCTTGGAGAGTTGTGCGGGAGCCTGTTCGTTTTAAAAACTGTGGAGTACGTGAAGCTGACAGAAGAGATTCGCCACCTGCCGAACTGCCAACATACGTGGCATCGGCGGTTTGGCCATCGGGATCCGGCGGCCATAGAACGGATTCGAACGGAACAGCTCGGCGTTGGATTGCAGTTGACAAACTGTGGTTTGAGACAAGTATGCGAACACTGTCTCGCAGGTAAATCCTCTCGTATTCCTTTCCCCAAAGCCTCCAAGAATAGGGCCAGCAGTCCACACTGACGTTTGTGGTCCTATGTCCTCAGTTACGCCTGGCGGTGCCCGATATTTGATGACCTTAATCGACGACTATAGTCGGTACACGGTCGTTTGCTTGCTTCGACAAAAGTCTGACGGCTGTATTAAAAGGTTCGTAGCCCAAGTAAAAACAAAATTCGGCAAAACACCATGCGTTATTCGTTCCGATGGAGGTGGGGAACTCAAGTCTTTCTACGATCAAGAAGGGATACGATCTCAGTTAACAGCAGCATACTCTCCACAACAGAACGGCGTCGCCGAACGGAAAAACCGTTCACTGCAAGAGATGGCGACTTGTATGCTCGCTGACGCAGGGCTTGATCTAGGGCTTGATAAAAGGTTTTGGGGCGAGGCAGTAGCAACCGCTGCGTACCTCCAAAACAGGCTTCCCTCTCGTTCGATTGACAAAACGCCTTTTGAAAAGTGGTTTTGCAACAAACCCACTCTAAGCCATTTGCGAGTGTTTGGAAGCACAGCATATGTGCATATTCCGGGCGTAAAAAGGGTAAAGTTGGATAACAAGGCAGAGAAACTTGTATTTGTGGGCTATTGCGATGATCGCAAAGCATATCGCTTCCTCAATCCGATAAAGAACACTGTAGTTATCAGCAGAGATGCTCGGTTTATCGAGTTAGGTAATGGTTCGCTGATGAAAACAACCGATGAAGATCACGTCGTTGAAAGTTTTGGAGATGATATCTGGTTCAATTCTCAAGAAGATGAAGTTACAGCTCAGGAGAACAACGAATTATACGGTCCGGAATCAGAAGAACCATTAGCTCACATCGGAGATTCCGACGATGAGTACTACGAGTTTGAGGAAGCAGAAGCGTCAGCTGAGGAGGAGAATGTCGAGCAAGGAGAGGCACCGGACCAGACGGCTCCGAGAGAGCAGAGGAGTACAAGGGGTAAGCTACCTGCCAGATTACGAGACTACGTTGTGGCCATCGCAAAAGTGGTTGAACAGGAGCCGCTTAACTACGAGGAAGCCGTTCGTGGACCAGAGCAGGATCTGTGGAAAGCGGCCATGAGAGAGGAGTATGATTCCCTAATGAAGAACAACACATGGAGTCTCGTCGAGTTACCCAACGGTCGTAAGCCTGTGGGTTGTAAATGGGTTTACAAGCGTAAAGAGGATGGTTCTGGCAATGTTTCGAAGTTCAAAGCACGCCTTGTAGCACAGGGCTTCTCTCAGCAAGCTGATGTGGATTACGACGCCGTGTTTGCGCCCGTTGCTACCCAAACAACCTTTAGGACCTTGTTGACAGTGGCTGGCTTTAAGAGGATGACTGTAAGGCATCTCGATGTCAAGAGTGCTTACCTTCACGGACAACTGCATGAAGAAATCTACATGCAGCAGCCGAAAGATTTCACGGTTCGTGGCAAGGAGCATCTAGTCTGCAGACTTCAACGTTGTTTGTACGGCTTGAAGCAAGGAGCGAAAGTCTGGAATGACACTATTTGCGGCATACTTTGTCAAATGGGATTTAAGCAAAGCAGATCGGACCCGTGTTTGTTTACCAAGAAGCTTGATAGTGGTGAGCTGCTGTATATATTAATCTATGTTGATGACATGATTGTTGCGTGTGTCTCTGAAGCGGAAGTCGATAAAGTTGAGAAACTGTTGAAGAACAAAATTAGTTTGTCGTATCTTGGGGAAGTCTCCCATTTCCTTGGAATTCGTGTTACGAAGGACAAAGAAGATAGAAACCTTTGGATCAGCACACCTACGTTGCGAAGGTCGCGAGCCGTTTCAAGCTGGATAAGGCAAAAGGATCTAAAGTGCCGATGGACGTCGGATATTACCGGAGTCGTGAAGGGAGTAAATTGCTTGTAGACAACAGCGAGTATCGGAGCTTGGTGGGCGCGTTACTTTACGTGGCAGTCAATACGCGGCCAGATGTGGCGGCATCTGTTTCGATATTAAGCCGGAAGATAAGCCAACCTTCGGAGACTGATTGGACGGAGCTCAAGCGAGTCGTCCGTTATCTACTATCGACCAGCAACTATAAGTTGAGATTTTCAGTGAATAGACAGCAACGGATGACACTTATTGGTTATAGTGATGCGGACTGGGGCGGTGACCCTACCGACCGCAAGTCCATCACTGGGTACGCCTTTCAGCTGAGCAATTCTACAGTTTGTTGGGCAAGTCGCAAGCAGACCGCAATATCCTTTTCAAGCATGGAGGCCGAATATGTTGCCCTATCTGAGGCCTGCAAGGAACTTGTTTGGCTTCGCAGGCTACTGGATGAAATGGGCATTTCACAGGATGGACCAACGACGATCCGTAAAGACAACACAAGTTGTATCGAATTCGTTGCGGTAGATCGTCAATCTAGGCGGTCAAAGCATAATGATACGAGGATTTTCTACGCTAAGGATCTTTGCGATAAAGGAGTTGTGTCGGTTCAGTACACACTTAAAATAAATCGCCGAATTCGGTAAAATTTTACCGAAATCTCAACAGCAGAACTGTTCGGTAAATAATTTAACTGATTTTCGGTGATTTTGACAGTTGAGCAATGGAAAAAATTACAAAAAATATGTAAAATAAATTACCGAACAGTTCTGCTGTTGAGATTTCGGTAAAATTTACCGTATACGGTGAAATGAGTTAAGCGTGTATTGTTCGTCAGAGTCTATGATGGCAGATGTGTTGACTAAGCCCCTCGGCGCAGTGAAGCAAAGACGATTTGCCGAGATGTTGGGCTTGGTTGGCACGGTCAACGAGTTGCAGATCAACACGGCAACTATCGAGGAGGAGTGTTGAGTGTCATGTACTTGGCGATACTTGCTCCATCGAATGTTACTGTCCTTCCCCCCACGCGAAGTGTGACAGATACGATACGAAAGAGATAGCAGAGCGGAGATAGAAGAGAAGAGACAAATTTTTCATAATTCATTCCACATGTAACCTTTCTGAAATACACACGTTCAAAGTAGTGCTTGCGTTTTGTTTCGTGCGCGTATTCCGAAATAACCGTCCGCCGTTGTCTGCCTTTCGCTCTTCGGAGTTCCCCGGGTGGCCTGCGCGTAATCTGCTCTACAACCTTTTCGTGTAGAGTGCTGCACAATGGGGTCCTGTCCGACCCTATCCGGGTCGTAGCTGGTGTGAGGCAAGGATGTATTCTATCACCGTTACTGTTCCTCATCGTAATCGATGAAATTCTGGTAGATGCGATTGACCGTGAACCAAACCGCGGGCTGTTAGGGCAGCCTATAACCATGGAGCACCTAAAGGACTTCGAATTGGCGGATGACGTTGCACTACTCGCGCAACGGCGCTCTGATATGCAGAGTAAGCTCAACGAACTTGCCCATCGCTCCTCCTCGGCAGGTTTAGTCATCAACGTCAACAAAACCAAATCGTTGAATGTAAACACGGTGACTCCTTCCAATTTCACAGTAGCCGGGCAACCAGTGGAGAATGTTGAAAGCTTCCAATATCTTGGTAGCCAAATGGCGTCAGACGGCGGTACCAAGATCGACATAGGCGCACGGATCAAGAAAGCAAGGGCTGCCTTTGCGAGATTAAGAAATATCTGGAAAAACAGGCAGATAAGTGAACGCACCAAAATACGAATTTTCAACTCTAACGTGAAATCTGTGCTGTTATACGCTAGCGAAACATGGTATGTATCAGTGGAGAACACTCAACGGCTGCAGGTGTTCATTAACAGATGCCTGCGGTATATAATTCGGGCCTGGTGGCCTCACAACTGGATCTCAAACAACGAGCTCCATCGTCGTTGTCACCAGAGGCCGATAACAACAGAAATTCGGGATCGGAAGTGGGGCTGGGTCGGCCACACTCTACGTAGGGGCGGAAACGAAATCTGTAAACAAGCATTAGACTGAAACCCAGCGGGACATCGCAGCAGAGGCAGCCCCAGAGACTCATGGCGGCGAAGCCTCAATAAAGAAATAAAAGAAGTCGACCAAAATCTAACAGGTTAAAGTGATAGCCGGGCAACGCTCAGAATGGAGATCTTTCAAGTCGGCCCTCTGCACCACCGGAGGTGTACAGGATCCATAAGTAAAAGTAAGTAATTGTAATTGAACCATTTCACATATTGTGCATGCATAGTTATAAACAGCTATCCGAATAGTAGAAGTAACATTATTTTCCGTCTGATATGATCTGACAAATGGTCCTATTTCAGAGTTATGCGAGGCTATGAAAGTTGAAGCGAGTTGCGGAAGGGTAACTTTATATGGGTACTATTTTACCCATTAAAGTGAACTTTGCAACCACAGTGTGAAAGATTGTGACTGTCCTTCAGAAACATAATCAGCTTTCGGTTTTTTTAAATTCCAGCATATCTAGCAACACTGATCCTGATGATTTCAAAATAAAAACAAAAATCTCGATTCTCGTTCCAAACCAAGGGCCTCATACGCCTGTCACTGGCGAACAAAGCTCGTGTACTCTGCATCGAAGCTTAGAACCGGTGTTAGGGCGCAATCGTTAATGCGAACATTTTTATATTCGGTTAGTTACTGTAAATAAATTCTTTTTCGAGTCCCTATAATCAAGCAGGTATCTCAAGCATACCACATCGTTATATTGCTGCATGATTGAGTGTTTAATTTTGATAAAATATCGAAAACAAAAGTGTGCATAAAAATTGGTGGTAGAGAATTAACACTGTTGTTTACATTTTAGAACCAAATCCAGATGTCGCACATGTTGGGGTAGGGATTCAGTGCTCCGCCTTCTCCCCCTGTTCAAAACAAAGCACGATTTTGTTGCAAAACGTTTAGCTGTGTTTTTTCCAATAATTTGAAGCACTTTAATAGGTACTTTGGTGATCGCACGATTGTAAAATGGCCCACATTCCGGCTACATCATTAGGCAGCAAAAGCAAGAAACACTTCCTAGGCGTTCCAGCTCCCCTGGGTTACGTCGCCGGTGTTGGACGCGGGTAAGTTTTTGGTTCTGGAAAGATTTAATTTTCAAGATTTCACGAGCAAATTTAATTTAATAGTGTGCCTATTTTACTAAAATTGTATTTGTTTTTCTAGTGCCACTGGGTTTACCACACGATCGGATATTGGTCCAGCTCGCGACGCTAATGATGTTTCGTAAGTATCCTTTTTAAAAAACCTTTTCCTTTCCATGAAACATGCCAGTCTACATTCTCCCTGTTTTTTTTCTAATAAAATTGGTATTTTCCGGTCATTCCGTTTACGCTAATCGACTTGATAATAAATCCTCACAATGGATACGTTTGCGTACGTTTTGTCAGTTTTCCCATTAGTCCGGATATCGTTAATTCGGAATTTTCCGGATTTAAAAATACCATTTAAGACACATTATGCTGTCAGTTTTCAAATTTGTTGCTTCATTCGTATGGACTAGAGAGTCGGATTAACGACAGAAATCTCGTCAGTCCGGCCATTAATTTGTCAAATCAGCGGTAGTATACTGTATTATATATGATAACTACTTCTCATTTTTTTATATTCACTATGCTCCTTGGTCTAATAGAAATTTATCTCTACAGCGATGACCGTCATGCACCCCCGGCAGCAAAAAGGAAGAAAAAAGAGGAGGAGGAAGAGGACGATGAAGATTTGAACGATTCCAACTATGACGAATTCAGTGGCTACAGTGGATCCTTGTTCTCAAAGGATCCGTATGATAAGGATGACGCAGAGGCAGACGCAATTTACGAAAGTATCGACAAACGCATGGACGAGAAACGAAAGGAGTATCGTGAGAAACGATTGAAAGAGGATTTAGAGCGTTATCGCCAGGAACGGCCAAAAATTCAACAGCAGTTTTCCGACTTGAAGCGTAATTTGATCGCAGTTAGTGAAGACGAATGGGCTAATTTGCCAGAGGTGGGTGACAGCCGGAACAAGAAGCAACGAAATCCTAGAGCAGAGAAATTTACCCCTCTGCCAGATAGTGTTTTGTCGAGAAATTTGGGTGGAGAATCGACCAGCACAATTGACGGTAGATCTGGCCTAGCTTCAATGATTCCTGGGGTATCGACTCCCGGTATGCTTACCCCAAGCGGTGATCTCGATTTGCGTAAAATTGGACAGGCGAGAAACACTCTGATGAATGTGAAATTGTCACAGGTTTCGGATTCAGTTGCCGGTCAGACCGTGGTGGATCCGAAGGGATATCTAACGGATCTTCAAAGCATGATCCCCACTTATGGCGGAGATATTAACGATATAAAGAAAGCAAGATTATTGTTAAAAAGTGTTCGTGAAACCAATCCAAATCATCCACCGGCTTGGATTGCTAGTGCTCGGTTGGAAGAAGTTACCGGCAAGGTTCAAATGGCACGGAATTTGATAATGCGGGGCTGCGAAGTTAATCCGCTAAGCGAAGATCTTTGGCTAGAGGCAGCACGTTTGCAGCCTCCGGATACCGCTAAGGGAGTCATTGCTCAAGCTGCCCGCCATATTCCGACATCGGTGAGAATTTGGATAAAGGCAGCCGATTTGGAAACTGAAGTCAAAGCCAGGAGACGGGTGTTCCGAAAGGCTTTGGAGCATATTCCAAATTCTGTCAGATTGTGGAAGGCTGCTGTTGAGCTGGAGAACCCTGAGGATGCAAAAATTCTGCTGTCGAGAGCGGTGGAATGTTGCAACACAAGTGTTGAGCTGTGGTTGGCTTTGGCGCGATTGGAAACTTACGAAAATGCTCGTAAAGTGTTGAACAAAGCTCGTGAAAATATTCCAACCGATAGGCAGATCTGGACAACTGCCGCCAAATTGGAAGAAGCTAATGGAAACATTCACATGGTGGAAAAGATTGTTGATCGTGCTTTGAGCTCGCTTAGTGCTAATGGTGTTGAGATCAATAGAGATCAGTGGTTGCAAGAGGCGATGGAATCGGAGAAATCGGGTGCTATTAAATGCTGCCAAGCGATTGTAAAAGCCGTTATTTCCGTCGGAGTTGAAGAGGAAGATCGTAAACAAACTTGGATTGACGATGCCGATCACTGCGCAAAGGAAGGAGCTTTCGAGTGTGCCAGAGCCGTTTATAATTTTGCACTGTCGGAATTTCCATCTAAAAAGAGCATTTGGCTGCGGGCTGCATATTTTGAGAAAAATCATGGAACACGTGAAAGTCTCGAATCACTTTTGCAAAAAGCCGTTGCTCATTGTCCTAAATCCGAAGTTCTATGGCTTATGGGTGCCAAATCAAAATGGTTAGCTGGGGACGTGCCGGCTGCTCGTGGAATTTTGTCGCTTGCCTTCCAAGCTAATCCAAACTCTGAAGACATTTGGCTTGCCGCCGTTAAGCTGGAATCTGAAAATTCTGAATATGAACGAGCACGGCGTTTGCTTGCCAAGGCCAGAGCCTCTGCACCCACTCCAAGAGTCATGATGAAGTCGGCCAAACTGGAATGGGCGTTGGACAATTTGGAAGATGCTCTCAGTCTGCTGGAGGACGCTGTGAAAGTTTTTCCTGATTTTGCCAAACTCTGGATGATGAAAGGGCAGATTGAAGAGCAGAAAAATTTGCTTGAACGGGCAGTAGAGACTTATAACTCCGGACTGAAGAAGTGTCCCAATTCGATTCCGCTATGGTTGCTCTTGTCATCACTTGAAGAAAAACGCAAACTGCTAACAAAATCGCGATCAGTCCTAGAACGTGGTCGGTTGAAAAACGCGAAGAACTCTATTCTTTGGCTAGCAGCCATCCGCATCGAAATTCGTGGTGGATTCAAGGACATGGCCAACACGTTGATGGCACGTGCCCTGCAGGATTGTCCAAATGCCGGTGAGCTGTGGGCTGAAGCGATTTTCCTTGAACCACGGCCCCAACGCAAAACCAAATCAGTTGATGCGCTCAAAAAGTGCGAACACGATCCACACGTGCTGCTGGCCGTTTCCAAACTTTTTTGGAGTGAACGCAAAATTCAAAAGTGTCGCGACTGGTTCAATCGTACGGTAAGTTATTAAATACATTCTTACAATCTGACAGCCATAAATAGTTGAAATCGCGAGATAGCATAACCCATTGATTCCATCTTTTAAAGCACACAATTTCCCGTAAGCATTTGCTTGAAAAAAATTTAATTAGATCATAGCTTCATTTGATGGACACATTTGTTCGTGAAATGGCATTCGCCACTTTTCAGGAATAAGGTAAATGCTTGAATCATGAATTTATCCTAAATTAGACCAAAAACTAAATTACTCCTTAAAAACACACAAGAAGATAAACAACTCTTGTAAAGCTTGATTGTTTAAAGTTCTTATGTTTTTAATTATTATGCCAAATGGCCCTAAAATCATTGATTTGTTTTGTTTTTATGCCAAACGGTCGTCATGCTTATTGGTCCCTGACTATTTAGCTCGTTATGCCAAATTACATTATGTCATTTAGGGTAGGTTAAATTCTTATACGGTCTTGCTTTCGTACAGTAACTATAATAATGCGATTTAAATATGAAACAATTGAATTTCTTGCATTTTTTGCCATATGTTAGAACGATTTCCATCCGATTCTTTCATTTTTTTGCAACTTGTTTTAATGGTTTTAAACAATTCTCATCGATTCTTAATTTTTGTTTGCAACCTTTTTTAATGGTTTTGAACAATTCAGTGTTTTCTCTTCAAACAGTGTGGGAGCTGTGACGAATTAAGAATATACATATTTTGCAGATTGGTCAAAGCGTTCGCGAGTAAACAAACAAAACCTTAACATTTTAATTTAGTAGAACTGTTCCGTTCCGGAACTGTTCTCACTGAACAGTGAACATATATTCATCTCTCTATATTCATATGTGAAAAAATAAATTACTAAATTATATTTTTGTTCTCCTGTACTCTGCTTACAGATTAAAATTGATCCAGACTTTGGTGATGCGTGGGCGTATTTCTACAAATTCGAGTTGCAGCATGGTACGGAGCAGCAGCAGAAAGAGTTGCTCGAACGCTGTGTGGCTGCTGAACCAAAACATGGAGAGGAATGGTGCAGGGTGAGTAAGGATATCGCCAACTGGTGCTTCAAAACGGACGAGGTTTTGAAAGCAGTGGTTAAAATATTACCTACCCCGATCTAGAGAAATATGAATGTCGCTAGAAATTCCTCCTAAGGTAAGTTTTGGGACGAATTTAAATTTAGTAAACGTTCTGTACTAATCATCGACTTATTCAGCCTATTGAAGAACACGAATCAGAAAATCCTTGTCAGCTGTCATAAGATAGGATTACTTTTTGCGGTTTTGTGACTATAAAGGTCTCGAAGTATGACTCCTGAGTAAAAAAGTTCTCCTAATCTCGTTACAATAAAAATGAGCTGTGCAGATAATGCCTGAACATGGCTTTCCGGTGAAACTGATAAGTTTTACGGCGAGTGCGGTTGGTTTTTGCGCTCTACTTTTGTGCGGAGATTCGCCTAAAAGTAGAACAATAGAACCAGTGCAGTGAACGCGGTCGAAACAAATGTGTAGTGTATAAAAAAGTGCTGTAGATCCTGAAGACAGTCGCATGTTCGTGCTTGCTAGGGCTGATCGATTGTTATCAAGGGCATTGCCCTTGCTAATATTGCGATCAAGCCTGTGTAAATGCTCAAACATGTTAAGGTTTTGTTAACCTCTAAATTTGTTTAAGGTGATTATACAATAAAGCCAAAAATCGGCCATTTTGTAAACCACGTCAGGGTGTCGACTACCTGGAAAAACCTGGAAAGTCAGGGAAAATCAGGGAATTTCAATTTGGACCTGGAATGTCAGGGAAAGTCAGGGAATTTTGATTGAGGTCAGGGAAAAAATCACAAAACCCAATATTGAAAATTTATAGTGATTTTTTTAATTCGAGCAAAATGTTAAACTAAGGCCACGCTGAATTATTTTAATCCATTGAAAAAAGACCAATAATGGTACCAAAACTTTGGAGCAGAATTAATCCAGCGTTTTAACTGGTCATCAGACTGCATAGCCGATAAACAATACTGCGAGGCAGTTACAGTCGACAATCACTTTCACCACAGATAACAGATATTTAGGCTAGAACAAATTTTATTGAAAATCCTGTGTAAACTTTTGAATTGATATACGTTGGCCCACTACTGCCATCTACTCAACTGATTGCGGCAGTACATATGGACGCAGCTGATTAACAACCGTCGAACGCAGCCAATGGATTTGACAGCCGCATTCGGGCTGCGTTTTCAATAACCCCATAAAAATCCTCCCGACTTTCCTCACGGTTAGATGATTTACCCATTAATGGGTACTATGTTGTTGATATTATTCAACCGTGAAAAAATTCACCTATTTTCTTGAAAGTGCCACTACCCATTTTAATGAGTAGTGGCGCTTTATAAAGAAAATGGGTGAATTTTTCACGGTGGGAATAATATCAACAATAACATAGTACCCATTAATGGGTTAAGTCATCTAACAGTGCAGACTAAATCGGTTCACGTCGGTAGGGTCGACCGATCTTATTCCCGACGAATTTATAGATTGTTTCACCGAGGCTAATGGGAGTTTTCCAGGGGAGCCTACCGACGCGACATGACATGAAATCGGTAGACTGACAACGACTAAATCGAATGAATAATAGGTCAATTTCGATTTAAATGACGTGTGACGAAACCACACGAAATAGTGTGATTGATCGACTTATTAAATTTTATTATTCAGCAAACCAGACCAAATCTGTAGATTGATCATTGTATAACAAAATGAAATCAGACAAAATAAGGTGATTTATCGGATTATTAAATTCCATCATGGAGCGAATCAGATAAAGTCTATAGATTGATCGGTACGGAAAATAATTAAATCAGATGATGTAGGGTGTTTAATCGGTATAACACATTTAATCACGGAGCAGGTCAGACTAAGTCTGTAGATTGATTGGTTTGGAAAATCATAAAATTAGACGAAATAGGTTGTTTCATCGGTTTATTTAATTTTATTGTTTAGCAAATAATACTTAATCTATAAACTGATCGGTGAGGAAAATGATGAAACCCGACGAAATAGGGTATTTCATCGGTTTTTCAAATCGGGTGGCATGTCTGATCAGTCTAAAAATACCACGTGATCACGCAGGGACGTCTCGATCTTCATGATTCTGTAAAGAAAAAAAGTAGATATTATGAAGTTATTAGGGGGTATTTGCTCCATTCAATGAAACCACGGAACACAGCACAGTGAATCTCCTGAGGAAGTATATAACTATACTATAAGATTCTTAATCCTGTACTCTAATGCTCAGAAATTCGGCGGTTGGTTTTCCATCGCGGAAAATAAAGATTCAGGCACCATTTAAAATACAAGAGGAACAAAATCCGGCAGAAATCGTCCTGAGATGTACGAGGCACAGTTTATGAATAGTCACTCAAACTCACCATGTGAAAAAGTAAGATGGCGAAATGTTTACACGGGTATCTTTTTCCGTTCCAAATTGTGACCAGTTTAATTACTTTTTAGTAAAAAATGAAAAATTAAAGATCGTATTTATAATATTTCACTTTGTCTGGGAATCTGTTATTCTAACATATGTTTAAATCGATCGCAAGTAATCACTTACCTTTATTATCCTTTTACTACCGGAAGACCATTCTTCTGAGATGTTCCGGAATTTGCCAAGCACTAAAAACTTACAAATAAAAGGTCATATTTACTTAATTAAATATAAAATACTCACTTTGCTTTACTCAATGTTCATAAGCACAGGAACCCGATTTCGTCTGTTCATTATTCAGACGATCAAAATAAACACCAAATACACAATCAATCGATTATTCTACCGATGAAATAGGCAATCGATTGCTCGTTCAATAAATCTGGCGACGAAAATATGTAGCCTACGACAATCGACGTCGTCGGTGTAAAAATAGGTCGATTTGGTAGGCACCTGATTTCGTCGGGTGATCGTGAAATTTCGGAACTGTCAAATTTTTTATGGGGACATTGATCCTTGCGCCATCTCCAATCGATTGCTAAACGCGGTCCCAATTTAAAATACATTTGAATTGACGGGTGCCGATGTTTACACACGTTTCGGATGCCAGCCTCAATATCTGTTATCTGTGCTTTCACTATCAAGCTTTAAAGCTTTTTCTTGTGATCGGTGGCAGTCTCTAGACTAAAAGTCTACTCCGGGCCCATTCCATATACACCATGGTAATCGAATTTGTTTCACTAAGCAATCATACAGGTGTCAAAGCTACGTTTTTCAAATGGTCATTGATGAGGCCTGATCCATTTTTTTTTTATAAAAAGTCCCCTTTAATAGGTATTTTAGATTATTTAGTTTGAGTGGTTTTGTGTCGAGGTCGTTTTGATTTTTTGCAGTTTCCTCAGTAGCGTTCAAGTCATGTTCCCATTAAACAAAAGAAGTTCTGAAAGTTCGTTCAAATACTGGTCATAAGACGAGTTTGTACAATTCCATTTAATCCCACTGCTTTATTGAACCTTTGATAGATACGTATTTCGACCTCAACAGTAAGGTCGTCTTCAGTGTCTCGTACTTGACTCGACTAACTCGAGTCGACTAAGTAATTTGTTTCCATTATCTCGTACCTGACTCGATTAAGTTGGAAATTGGAAAAAAAAATGCGATCTATCTCGATAAATTTAATTGCTGATTAGTAGCCAACTCTAATACATCATATTACCTTTTAATGAAAATGTATCGCCCAAATGTTTGAAAATTATCTAGTCTAAGCTGTCTAAACTGAATCAAACGGCTGAAATGGGCCATAGTTCAGAACCGATTCTCAAATAATCATCAAAAATGTTCAACCTACAACCAACAACTATATTTTTAGAAGCTTGTTTAAAGAAAACGCCGAATACTATCTTTGTGGACCTTTGACAACACTCCACAGCATCGGTATCATCTCCAAACAAGATTTTGTAGGTAATTTTTAAAAACATTTCGTGAACTTCCATTTGATGATGGGCTTATAAGGGAGCATCCATAAATTACGTAACGCTTAGAGGGGGAGAGGGATTGCGCGAAGTGTAACAATACATACAAAAATTTTAGATGCTTCATACAAAAAGCGTGACATAGGGGTGAGGGGTGGAAAATGGTCAATATTTGCGTTACGTAAATTATGGATCTTCCCTAAAGTCATTGGCCGATCCTCATGTCCGTAGGTGGTCAATTTGTTAGTCATGTAGAGAGAATGCTAGTGGATAAAAGCACCATATGGTCTACCTCATGCACGTAGATGCGGTGGTCTTAATAAAATGTTTTCTCGAAACTTCATAACCATACTCGGACGCAAGTGGAGGAAAATGCTGTTGTCAATAATAATGTTTGAGTTTTACATTCGCTGCTTTTGATGTTTATTTTACAATTGTATCAGGAAATATTCTGGTTGATCTTTGAGAATTTTTTCCAGAAATTACTTTAGTGAAATTGCTTTAGTATTTTTTGTGAAGATAATTATTCCCTTCAGAAAATTTTCTAAATTACTTCAGAATTCTCCTGAAATATAAAAAAAATCCCAAAGGATTTCCAAGAGCTCGCTCGACAGTTTAATCCTGGAGCTCCTTGATGGATGTTTAGTATTTTTTTTCCAAAGCTTTGCTCCTTTCAGGAGTTTTGCGTATTTACTTGATTCTTTGTAAACGACCAGAATTACCTACGAAATTCTACATATCTTTAATGTTCTGCCTCTAGAAGTGATTAGGCTTCCAGTAACTCAAAAACTCATATGGACAGAATTCAAACATGCAAAGATTTTTATATGCTTCTAGAATTTAAAAAAAAACACACATTTTTTATACCTGGAATTTTTCGAGAAATGGTCTGGAAAGTCAGGGAAAGTCAGGGAATTTCATTCTCAAATTTAAGTCGACACCCTGCACGTGCTTTTACAATATTTTTTTATATTTCGATATTTCAAGAGCACGAGATGGAAGAACCATAACGCGTATGGCAGGCCTGGTAGCGGGTCACTTTTTAGTGACTTGGTCACTTTTTTCGGGCAAGTCACAAAAAAGTATCTTTTTTCAAGTCACTAAAGTCACTTTTTCTTGCAAAAAATCACTATTTTCAACTATTTTGAAACTATTGACTAGTTTTGAATGAAGCAACATGTATAAGTTGGATGACGCTTTGTTCAAGGCGGAAATTAAATTACGGATCTTGGAAAAATTGCTCTGAAACGTCGCCAGCCATTTCACTATTGCTGCTCTTTTTGGCATTTCACCAGTAGCTAATTGACCTTTCCCGTCAAAAATTTTAATTTCCTCAATCGATTCTTTATTTTATTTAAAGTCAACTTTCACAAAGAACCCATATTTTTTGACGCCTCTAAGTATTTTTTAAATTAAAAACAAAATATTTAAAAAGTGTTGTTTTTAAAGATTGGGCTAACATTCGCCCGAGTTTTAACGAACAGCAGGTGAATTTTTCAGACCGGTTTACACGTGCAACATTTTTTCAACTTTTGTTTTGGATTTTTAAAATAGTTAGAGGCTTGAAAGAGAACTGAAAGAGTGGATCAAGTCTGCACATTCTCCCCTATCAATTGCACTATTGGCGGTTCAGATTAATCTTTTCAATTTTAGATATTCTTCCTGGTGCTTCAATAGTTGCAAACATGCTTATCCGTTTTTCATAACAGAAAATTGTTTTATCACAAACCCCGTGCTAAGAATCATAGGGGTGTAACTACATTAATCCATTGCTCTTCGTCGTTTTCTTCATTGTAGCGAGTTGCGGTAGTTTGCCGAGGATTTAATGGTTTGGTGTGATAAAGGATGATTGTATCTTCAACCAGATGCAACAATCACGGTTGTAACTGTTGAGTTATAAACGAAGTTATGATTCTCAGCGGTGATATTTTAGTAATTTTTTTTTTTTCAAATCGAGATAATGATAGTTGCATCTATGGTTGTACTGCAATCGAATTGAAAGGCGATACTTTAAATATGTAAGGGATCAGTACATTCAAAGTTAATTGCCTATATGCCGGGTATTAAGCCACCCGGTGTGGAAATTAATTACTATGTCTAAAACTTGATTATGCATATGTACAACATGTGAAAGATTTAGTTCGGAAAAGGTATTGGAGGTTAACCGCCCTTCGGTGGGGTTTGATCCCACGACCCCAGTTCGCATGACAGGTGCTTTCCTGCTATGTGTAGGATCCCCAAAGTAATTTTCCTGTAAGAACATGAGAAAATAAAAGCCGTTTTTGCTCCCAACATCCACTTCGATCAATATTTTGGATTTTTTTTTAAATATATTGTTATACATTTGAAAAAGCATAAATGTAAAGATTCCAATCGTGATTTTTTTTTAGATTTTGTCAGACTCGTTATATTTTGATACGGTCCTGTATTATAAGCAGGAGATCGAGCATTCAATCCCAAGTTCGTTGTAACTGAATTTCCATAATTTTTGTTTCGTTTTCTACCAAAACGATCCGTACTGATGTTCCTTTCGCACTAAAAATTTCAAAAACTTCCTAAACCTATAGCAAATCTGCATCTTTCTTAAGTAGGCTAATCCAGTGATCGTAATTTTCACTCATTCTCACGAAAAGAGAATGTTCATTCACGCAGATTTTTGACTAGAAATCATTTTCGGGGAAGAAAAACAGGTCTTGTTTCGCTCACTCCCAGTGGCGGAAACGTTTGATTTGCTCGCAGGTCTACTCATAGCTTTTAGTAGTCCTACTTTTAACTGATATTTAGTAAATTTTTTTTGGGATAAAAAGAGAGGGCAAAAAATAGAGTGCACGATTTTCGTTTCTTTTCTGAGTTCGTTATGAGAGCCACAAATTACGAAAAAAATTCTCCCTCGACCCAAAAACGCCTCATCGAAATTGCAACTGAAACTGAAAGTCACTATTTGGTCACTTTTTCTGCAACTGAAAGTCACTATTTGATCCCTTTTTTCGTCAGCTTTGGTCACTGAAGTCACTATTTTGAGCGGCATTGGTTGCTACCAGTCCTGGTATGGGGTTGAAATAATGGTAGATCGTTTGTTTAGTTATGCTGAACAATCATAATTTGAGTTTCAGCACTGTACGAAAACTATTACGCCAGATTTGGGCTTTTAGAAATGTATGTAGATAAACGTGTGGTGAATTTGAAATTCACTACGGGCTTCATTCTATAATCACCTTAAACACACAAGCACATACACAAAAGCACACACACATTCACATATATACACAAATACATACATACACTGATGGACATGCAGGGTTGTTACGGAGATCCTGAAATATTTTCCGCGCCAAATCCGCGCCGACTAAAATCAAATCCGCACCATTTCCGTGCGAGATGAAATCTATTCCGCGCGACCCAAAACTAACCTTTCAAATATACGTGAATTATCACAATTAATTGAACATTATGTTCAATCATTTAAAATTGTATGAAGAAACTAATATTAAAAAAGTTCAGCAGAAATTTCTTCGGAAATTTTGAAGAATAATTACGGCAAACTCCTGCAAATATTGGTCCGGATTTTGGGCGGAATTTACATTTTTAATTTCCTGTGGAAACCGCTTTGGTCATTCATGCAGAAATTGATTCATTGGTGCCTTCTTGCGGAAAAACTCCCGAAAAATCTTTCTTTAAAATCTAGACGTATTTTTTGAAAATTGATTAAAGAAATTGCAACGTGATTTTTTGCTGAAATTTTTCTCGAAATCTGTCAAAAATCTTCCGGAAATACATTCGACATTTCCTGCATGAATTCCTGTGGATAACCTTCCGAGAATTGTTTCGAAAATTCAAGATGGCATTGAGCGGATTTTTTACAATAATTCCTGTGGTCAGTGCTCCAAGAATTCCCGCGGAAATTCCTCCACAAGTTTCTTTATATTTTTTTGTTTTTAAATTCTGCAGACATCCTCTTTAGGCTGCGTAAATATATTTATTAAATTCCTCATAGAATCCTTGTAAAAATTCTTCAGGAGGTTTCGTAATTTTTCGGTGAGTATTCCTGCGAAATAACCATCGGCGTCGAGTTATCTGAAAATATTGCAAAAAAGTCCTCCTAGAACCAGGTATGGGGAAAATCCGTTCGTTTGGCGCTATTCTTTCTCTTCCCTCTACACACTGTACACGAGTCCCCTTCCAATATTTTTAATTTCGATTGTCCGTCGTTTGGCTTCAGTTAGTAACGAATCATGCCAAAAACAAACAGACAAAATTCATCACCGAATCTTTCCCACAGATAGCAAATGATGCATAGCCGAATATTTGTTTACATTCGGTTCGCGTACGAACGAAATCGCAATTGAGTGGTGAGTGAGCATTCAGCAGAAAGAATCAGGTCGCAAAACGAATCATTGAGTCTAAATAGAATCAATCTTCTGAGTTCAACTCAGTGTTTTCTGCTGCACACAATACGCATCGGTTCATTCTCATTTCTCGATTTCTTTTTGCTCTTTCTGTGGTTTAGCTTATTCCTGCTGGGGGCACTCAGTAGGTATGAATCGTTTTGTTGGTTCGCTGTTGGGCTGGGTAACATTCATTTTGCAATCGTGTGTTCGCTGATGGATTAGTATTTCAAATCGGTGTGATTCGTGTGAGTGAGTGAGTTTTCCCATAGCTGCCTAGAACCAGTTCGTTTTTTTTCAGAACTACCTTTTGAAAATTACATTCTAATGTTTGAACGAGTTTCTGCTGAAGTTAAATAAGGCATTTACATCAAATTAAGGAACATTTTTGTATTTTCCATTGTTATATAAACCGTTATTAGCTTTAGATGAATATTGGCAATATAAAATGTTCAACACTATATCAGAATGCCTGACGAAAAAACTTTCGAAAAATGATGTGATATATCATGCTATGTGGTGACACAGTGCAACTCGCCCACGTAATATGCTGAAGACAATAGTGCTGTCCAATGAGCAGCTCGAAGTAGCTCGAAGTTGTTCCCGTCCTGCTCGTTCTTTTTTGTCAACAAACGGGCATGAGCGTGACAGGAACAACTTCGAGCTACTTCGAGCTGCTCATTGGACAGCATTAATGAACTACGATCAAAGAACTATGCTGAATCAAGCTGCTCCTAAGCGGTCAAATATGTACTGTTGTTACTACTTACATCCGTATCATATGAAGAATATGTCTTTTGCTCGTTCAAATTTGAAGTTGAACGAGTTGCAACGAAATGTGAGAAGGTGTCGATATTATGCTCGCAGTGTGTTGCATCGCTTCGTTCCCAAACAGACGAACAAAAAGAAAGTTTTCCTCAAAATTCTCTCATATTTTCTTTTTTGTTCACGTCGTAAACTTGAACGAACTGCGACGCCGTTTCGTTGCAAGATTTGTTGCATTGCTTCGTGTTCTACATGTAGGCGGGCAGAGACAAAAAGCACGTGTTTTGATGCAGGAGTGTCTTTTTGTGCATTGGAATGATACAAACAACCAAACGCCTGAATACAAAAAAGAAAGCTACCTATTTGCCTATGGCCAATGACATACTGACGCGTCGAGCGATGCACTCGTACTCGCACTCGTAAAGCAGAATATCAGCAAGAGAAATTCTTTTGTCTTGGACGCGTTCGCGCACGCACACGCGTGAGTATGTCATCGGCCTATGTTTCAAATGTGTGAACTGGTTCAGAAACAAAATTGAACGTAGCTGTTGCAACAGCTCTGTTTTCTGCCAACCAGGGCAACTATGTTTTTGAACACAAGATCAAAATAATATCTTCATTAGTTCTTCAATTCGAATTATGTCATTAGTAGGGCGCATGATGCACGCGTGGATGTACTGTTATGCGCACTAATCTACATACATCTGAATCGCACTAAACAAATCTAAAACGCGGAACAGACAAAACATGATTTTTCGAAGTAAAGAGCTAGCAGGAAAATCGAGACAGTGAAGAGACGGAGCGACAGAAAGAGTACGAAAGTTCTAGAAGTCAATCCGTTGGACAAATCGATTTAATTATCTTAAAGATAACTCGTCCAGCTCAAACCTTTGTAGGGATAGGTATGTGGCGGTACCATCATCATCATCATCATGTAACATCATCTGTTTAGCATACACCAAGGGTTTTTTGTACACGGTTTGGTTTTAGTCGTTTAAGACCTTCAGCGTCAATGAAACAATGAAACAAACCCCAGGAAAAAATTACAAAAAATAAAGAAAATTCAGGTGGTATTTAAACACCATTGAAAGTTCGGGTTAACCGAGAAATAAATAAATTCCAACCGCGTAAAAAACCTGGGTGTACTGGGTTGTGGGTTCAAACCCCACCGAAGGAAGTATGTAGTAACATCAAAAATTTCAAACATGACATTAATTAGTCATAACATGGTATTTTTTAAATCTTGTCTTGTTTATTCGTTTATAAACCGGGCATTACATAGGCGATATTGTCCAACGTGTTTTGAAAAAGTTCCTTTAGATGAGCCGTGTCCGATTGCAATCCCGGAATGTGAATAGTCAAACACATCAGTGGACCCAAAGAGCATAGCAAACTATCCAACAGCACGGAGAGGCTCCCAGAAACCGCAATTTGTCCCTAAAATAAAAACAACTTTTCATAATTCATTCTTATTACCAGTCATTAAAACAACCTCATGTTCTTTCAATCTTTCGCCAATAATTGTCAAACTATCACCAAGCAGCTTGAGATGCGCTGCCACATCTGTCGGTTGATACCCTGGGAGTTTCGTTTGCCCTTTGGCCGGAGACTCCGGCGAATGATGAACATTGGCAGCAGCAGTTGGCTTCGTATCCGTTGATATCATATTGGCTGCCTTCGGGGTTTTCTTAGATCGTGATGAGCTTGCGCTAGTAACCGATGGGGTTCCAGTGGCACCTGCTGGCGTTGAAGAATCCTCCAGGTGAAGGTAACGCTTTACAAATGGGGCCGAAAGAGCCTTCTCTTTGTTTTGCTTGAATTTGTTAGCTACGCGTTTTGCACGCCGTTTCCAATTGAACTTTTGATTACTCGGTACATTAGCCCACATCTCGCCAAGCCGCTTGGACATGTTGCTAAAATCAACATCCGGATTTGCACGCATTTGTTTCCTAGTTTCCTTTGCCCACAGCATGTAAGCGGTGAATCGCTGTTTTCCTTTGTCTTTACGCTGTGCCTTGCCCATCACAACCTAAAATGGAGAATATATTCATGAATTTGTGTAGCATTATGTAGCACACATTAAAAACAACTTTTACTAAAATATATAAAATTTATTAAAATTATTCAGGACATTAGATATTGCAGCTAAGCGGAAAAACAATTTCTTCATCTTTCTCCTCCCTCTTAACGATGAATTTCAAAACAGTATAGGAAAAAATGAGCCTATACAGAAAACTCTTCAAGTAAACTATTGAGTTTTTCGATTTTAATAAATTCATCATTATAAACTGACCAAAACATGTCCACGTGGTATATGGACATCCCCTAACACCCTTATCTGATAGAGGAAAATTTACACTGATGGACAACAATTTTTGTCATGTATTCATAGAGTAACTATCAAATCATGACGAATACTTTTGTCTATCAGTATATTTTGCTACGAAAAACTACAGTAATTTTCTCAGAAAACGCTTGTTTTAGCAAGAATTTGCTAAATAAGCTTCTGCATCTGAAGCCCAAAATTTACCCAACTCAGATGTTTAGAATACGACAGGTTTTAACGTACCTTTCCATCCTTCAGCATTTTTTTGTACTTCGATGATTTCTCCGACATGTACAAGCTACGTTTGGGAGCCATCTCGATTACCAGCTCACCCTCACTTTTGTCATCTTCCTCTTGTGTTCCTTCCATATCCTCAATGTCCATCGCATCATCGTCGTCGGCCTCATCATCGTCCGTGTCAATATTGGAATCTGGTTCATCATCTCCCGAATCTGAAGGAATCTCATCATCCCCATCTGTATCACGTTCCAGTTTGACAGCATCCTGAAAGCAAAAAAAAAGTCGATGATGGAATTTCAAAGCATAGGACCTTCATTGTTAATGTACGTACCATAAGATGACCCAGTCCCATATGACCCGGAACTCCTGGCTGCACTGACTTTATTTTATGTGCTTTCTTTTGTTTTGCGTCGGATATATCGTCCGGGGACTGGAAGTCCATCAACTTGGATGATTTCTTACATACGCGTCCACTTCGAGAAACGCCAGTAACTTCGAGCTCCGCTGTTTACGATTGATTATCGAAAATATGAAAAGCTGTAGAAATGCTATCGATTATTACTCACCATGCGCTTTCGGAGTGTGCTCCATGTTCAACAAATCCGCCCACGTCCTGTTGATTTTGTTTCAAAAGGTTATAATCTTATAGATTTTCTAAAATCAGATATTTTTAATTAAAATCTTTTGCAAACAAACAAAGTTAATGAAACTTCAAAAAGGCCAGGGTTGCCATGTCATGCAGAAAAAAACGAAGCTTTGTTTATTTTTGTATAGAACATTTCTAAAGGGAGTTTATCCATGAACATACACTGTTAGAGGTAAACGGTCTAATTTTAGGAATAGTATACCCATACTTATTAATGAACTAAGGAGGCTTGGGGATTATGAGATGCTATCCCGCATAATGAAAAACGACATACCATGCAGTCAAAATTACATATGCGTTATAAGATATATTGTCACTATTCGCTTCATTGTTAGCATACAATTTTAAGCTTGATTTACCATACCAACCCTACATCAACACTTACTGTTAATACATACCATGCTGTCGATGTGTAATTATATAGTTCTTCAATTGTACATCTACCAACTGATGTATGGTACATCGAAAATTTTGTTCGGAAAAACGACCGGATTTAAATGTTAATTATACTTAACCGCCTATTACTCATATGGTCATTTGGCCGTTTACAATCTGAGCTACTGTTGAAACAGTATATGAGACTGTCCATTTATGGTTAACTACTATTAGTGAGATCATCGCTACAGTAACACTTATTCTCTTCAATTATAACAGATGCGGTCTAAGTATGGTCCATGATTATGCGGGATGAACGTCACTTGAAATCAGTACCTCAAAGAAGTGTGTTTTACTCAATCTCCTCTCTACAATTGGCGACGAGGATGAAGAACGGCAGAAATTGCAGAAGAGAGAGTTCCAGAACACAAACTACTCTACAATGCAAATGTAAACGGTGAATATTTAGTTTAAAAAGGCATATATTTTCTTTTCCGAGGAAACAGACTAAATAAACTGAGGGTAAGACTGGGGTATAGGGAAATTTAGTTCCAGTCTGCCCAGAAAAATCTCAGACACTAGTCTAGTCTAGTCTAGTCTGTCTGAGTAAGGACCAAGGACAGAGAGCATCGAAGATTCTAGTCTGTCCTGGGGAAAATCCTGATACACAGGGATTTGAGAAAATCCAGTCTGATCGGGTAGGCAAAGGGAATACATGTCCAGTCTGCCTTACGGTTGAAAAGAGCAAGATTCTAGGCAAATCGAACAAGTTATTTGATTTTTTTCTATCGATAGGCAATGGATGCTTAGGACGGCTATTATGCTCCTCGAACGTCTGAACGATATAATCGAGTGTAGGTAGGCCCGAATAAGAAATTGTTTGTCTACGATCTCAGGCGGTAAGTAAGGAGTGAAATATTTCAAAATCTAGCTGAAATTCCAGATTTTTTCCATCTAAATGGCAACCAATTTCAGCAACTGTTCCGTAAAAGTTGGTTCCGAAGCGTTAAGAACTCAACGAGAAGGTAACAAAGATATCATTGAATTAATCACGAATTCAAGACCAGGTGTTTTTGAAAAATTAATTCGTGACAGAAATTAGTTTATTCAACAACCATTATATTTATTTTAAGCAAATAAAGATAAGGAGGGATGTAGTATACCCATACTTATTAATGAACTAAGGAGGCTTGGGGATTATGAGATGCTATGAACGTCACTTGAAATCAGTACCTCAAAGAAGTGTGTTTTACTCAATCTCCTCACTACAGGTATACTTTTTGCCTTTCTCGTATTGTGACTAGAGCTTAAAACATTCATCTTCAAGGAAGCACCCCTGGTCCGAATTCTTGACGAACATCGTACGAATATTCAAAACATAGAATGACATAATCAGACGTATCATTACTCCATGAACTCATTCATTCGACTGTTACCGAGTGTATTTATTATATGCAGAAAAAAACATAATTAGCATTGCTTATGTTGATGTTTACCGTTGAAAGTGCCTTGCGGATGAAAAATCGGATTCAGCCCCTGTGATAAATTCACTTTACTCATTTGAAAACGTGTTCAGATTTCAGATAATTTAATAATTTGTAAAACGTGCATAAATATTCAATGACTAATATTCAACTGAATATTGATCAACCAGAGCTGACTATGAATGTAAGCCGGAAGTGAACTGACAAATGAGGAAGAATTAACTTCACCAAAAATTTTCGATTTTTTACACTCTGATTGTGATCGTTCGCTAATTGGGGCACAATCTCACCCCAACTAGCGAATGTCGTTCGCTAATTGGGGCATTTTGACAAGCATCAATGTTGTTTACTTCTTGTATTGAACAAAAGGAAATTTTTAATTGGATTTCGCCCCAATTAGCGAACCCCCAACTGAAAAGCGCCCTAACTATAGAAAAAAAATTAGCGAACGTTCACTTTACAAAAAAGTTGCACCAAAAGGGTACCCGGATAAAATAGTACCATTGGTTCAATAGTGTTAACAATTGAATTGCCATATGCTGTACGAAAAGATATTTTAGTTACTTTTTTAGATAAAAATTGTCGCTTCGGTTCCCTTTTGTTCTTGCTGGTCCGAAAACATGTGGTACATACCTGTCAAATCTTTTGGACTTTTCCTTCATTGACATTTAGCTCCCTATCCTCGCCAGCAAAAGATGTTCCGGACAGCGACGACAGCGACAATATTTATCTAGTAACTAAAATATCTTTTGCTGTACGGTATACAATAGGATATATTGTTTCATGATGGTTGCATATATTGTGTCAACACCGTGGATACAATACGTCAACATAGTTCTCTAATGTAACAATACTTGCAATTATTTTTGGGACGTTTCAGTACATAAGGGGCAAGCCATCAGAGTAAATGCGACGAGCGATGCGACGCGACTCACGTAAAAGAATAATAATCATTATCAACAGGCTGTCAACTTCTTTACGTTATCGCGTCGCATCGCACATCGCGTTTACTATGGCTTGCCCCTAAGTTTTAATCATTGATAACTTTTGAAAAGTGTGTTCAAATTACATGTTAGCAATATAACAGTATTTACCCCATAGCGCCAAAAATGCATTATTTTTCTTTAAATTTCATTGCCGGTAAAGCCGTCATAAATAAAAAATCCAATATCGTATTGTTTTACTATGAAAATTCATTTCAATATAAAGTACACCTTTGAACTGTTTTCTTCGAATATTGCAACAATATATTTACGATACACTCTATTGTAAGAAAAAAATGTGTATGAAAAGTCCCAGTATGTGTACAAATTTTGTAGACACACTTTCTAGAACTTAGCATTCTCCGATTTACTCGAAACAAGTTGTATCGGGCACGGCAAATGTACCATTGGTACTTCGCGTACCTGAAAGAATAAAACGGACCCCATCTCGCGGTCCTTAGCCTCTTACCCAGCAACTCTTAACCCTACCTCCTCGTGGTGCTGGCCGGGATACAAGCAAGCTTAGGAAAGATCGGGTAACCAACCCCTGGTGGGAACTATGGTCGTATGCTGACAGGGAACCTCTTCGGAGGTGCAAATCTTACTGAGCGTCTATTCTCCATGTCAGTATCGGCTCACAACAGCGTCTGTTCTCCATTTTAGGGGCGGCTGATTATCATCCGAGTACCAGCGATTTATTTTTAGGGGGTTTGGTGTCAGGCCCTTTCAAAAACATACGCAACGAATAATCAATAAGTACGGACCGGAACCATCGTCGAAGACCACTGCGACGAAAAGGGACTAGCGATTGGAAACTCGGTTCGTGGAAGTGCAAATCTCCATTGGCGTAATTGCTAGGGGCTTAGGGGGGTTAGTAGCCCCACTCTAGGATCTGGCTAGCCCCCTAGAAAAAATTGTTACTTTGTATAAGTATTACGCATATCTAGTCCACTGATTATATACGGGGTAAATGCAGAGTAAGGATTGGTTTTCATTATCCTCAATTACTCTCTCGAAACACTACAGCAATCTATTCGCTTAAGTTTTTGAACTTCGAGCAATTGTTATAAGGCTTGCTCACGACAAAATTTAGATCCCTCAAAACACGTTATAACTCATGAAATACCTGTGTTGAAATAATTTCATCAACAAATAAATTTAAAAATATATTATTTATTAGTATTACAAGTACTTAGGGTCAGTGTTGGTAAAATCACTCATAAATCTCAATCAACGAGGCCTCCCGTGCGAACGAAATCGTCTGTGATTTTAAAGGAATGCATCACGCTTGAGTTTTTCATGCTAAAAACGCATCATTTCACTCATTTGTTAAAAAATCATTTTGGCTTAAAACGCATTTGAAATCAATTTGGCGGCAAATTTATTGCTTACACATGAAAGAGTTTCTAATATTTTATGCGACAAACGTCAATTCACGGTTTTTAACGCGAGAACAAAAGAAAACCTACGATGATTCAAATGGATGATTCAACTCATCCATGAGTTTTAGGTGCTGAGTTAGGTGCAAGTCAATTCACGCTTGATTTGAATCGTCCAAGAGTTTTGAGGATTTTGAGTTTTTACCAACACTGCTTAGGGTCTGTCTTAATTGGATAATTAAAACTGAAATTAAACTTTCAAAAGTGACATTTCATTATATTGAGATATATCTCGCTTAACTTTCAAAGGAGAGTAACATTTTTTCATGATTTAATTTTAAATAGCGCAATCAACAGCAGAAAAAACATGTAAGTTTTCTTGATTGCTGGTACTCAAATTAATTCATGAAAAAATGTTACTTTAGTCCTTTTGAAAAGTTAAGCGAGATATATAATTATAATTATCAAATAATCCTGCTCGCAGAGAGCAAGATTATTTTTGACAGATATCGAATCATTTTCCATCGATGTCCTATTGGAATTGCTGGGTAGCACCAGCCATTATTATAGGGGGTGATTTTTTAATTTTCGAACTGTCAGTTTTAAGTTTAATTCTCCAAATGAGACAGACCCTTAATGGATAATGGACAATTCCTTGAGATTTTCAAGTTTTTCTAGGGTTTTGTGAGTAATTGTTATCTAAATCGAGCGTGTGTTCTTAACCTTCCTAACTAATACTAATCCTAAAAGAAAGCGCATTTTGATTATCACTGTAGGCTTCTTGAGAAAGGTCTGGTAGAACTATTAGATTTCCGGGCATAGGTAACTAAAAGTTGAACAAGAAAGAACTTTGTATTTTTTCGGATGGATTTTTGAAACTCCGCATACTATTTAATTTTCTAAACTCCTATTGTCGCTGCAGCAATGAAACCAGTGAGAAATAAGTCTCAGCAGGCGTGAAAACAGACCTACTGAGAGAAAAAGATTTAATTTGTTTTTTTTAACTAAATTGAAAATTAACGACCAATAAGTTGTATTGGGATGTAAACCCGATTTTTTTAAATAATCCTAGAAGTTATTCTAACAGAAAAGAAACATTGGTTTGTTGTGGTTAGATCGCCGTTTGAAAGCTCGTAGGAACGTCAGGCCACTGAATTCAAAGCTGGCGAAAAGAGTTTAACCAATCAATTTATTCAATATTTAATTTATAATGTATTCTAGGTTCGAAGCAAATCAAAAATCCTTTAAAATCAGGATCAAAGCCTCACATTCTATTTACAGTTAGCCCAGCACCTATGGCATTTTCTGTACCTATTACGGATTTTAGAAATCCTACGAGATTTCTAGATTTTTGTAACAGGGCTGAGCGTCAATGAAGATCATTTGAAATATTTAAGTCGTCCGTTGGCATTTCTGATATCTGGTAGACCTCAACAATATACATCAGTTGAATCGAGCGAAAATGGTAAATCCTCTGTGTGGTGAGTGTTAAAACAGAAAAGTTTGAAAAAACTCAAAGGTGCAGCCCAATCGGGTTGTACGCAAAGGTGACGTAGGACTACCCGCATAATCATGGGAATCATAATTAGACCGTATCTGTTATAATTGAAGAGAATAAGTGTTACTGTAGCGCGATGGACTCACTAATAGTAGCAACTATAAATGGACAGTCTCATATATCGTTTCAACAGTAGCTCAGATTGTAAACGGCCAAATGACCATATAAGTGAGTAACAGGTGGTTAAGTATAATTAACATTTAAATCTGGTCATCGTTTTTCCGAACAAAATTTTCGATGTACCATACATCAGTTGGTAGATGCCAAATTGAAGAAAACCATATACTTACACATCGACAGCATGGTATGTATTAACAGTAAGTGCGATGAAGGGTATGGTAAATCAAGTTTAAAATTGTATACTAACAATGAAGCGAATAGTGACAATATATCTTATAACGCTTATGTAATTTTGACTGCATGGTATGTCGTTTTCATTATGCGGGTACGTAGCTATTCGAAATTGATAGTATTTGCCATAATAATTTGTGTCGTTTTATTAACATTGAGCAAACTGCTCGGAGGCCAACTGAATCGCAAGAAGTCGAATAGTTGTTCCCAGTTGGATGGACTTTGAGTCTCTAACCGTGGAGTTAACATGACTCATTGGCCGCTGAAGCCACTCGACTGGCTTTCAGTCGGGGACATCATAACTCCTTTACTTTACACGAACGCTTACATCTCGGGCGAAGCGACCAAACGTTGCATTACAGGGCAAATATATTTTATTTGGTTTCACGCCACTTCTGGATTCTGCTTATTTTTCCTTTATTTCGAAGCCATTTTTGGAGGATGGTGTCCTCCAAAAAGGTCTTTATGCATACAAAAAGAAGGTTGATCCGATATGAACTTTCTTTAAATTGCAAAAACTCAATCTTAATAGCAAATTCTGGATAGCGCGGCGTGAGGGAGATGATGCAATTAATTTGAACGGGTGGAATCACTAACAGCAACCAAGCTACCACGCAAAAACTCCGATGCCGTCGTGAAACAATCCAGCGCATTTTCGCAATTAACTCTTTCTCATCCATAAAATAGTGGTCCTGAGAAGAAATCCAATTTTCTTTTACCAATGCGGGTTTCTTTCCAATAACCTGAACTGCATCCAAACGCTTGACAGTACCTGCGTTGAAATTTGTCCGGACCAAGCCTTCGTGTTGCTGTGGGTCTGCTCCGCTGCATCGAATGGGGTCTAAGTCGAATCCCGATCAAAGTATTCGCGTTATATGAATAGCAGCTTTCTTGTATTTCTCATAATAAAGTTTGGTTAGCCCCGCCCCTTTGTGATCTAATATGGGTGTAAAATTTTAAAATTTTTAATATAAAATTGTTTTACACTGTAAATAAAATGTGCACTCATAACGATTAATGAAGGGCGGGGCCACGGAATTACTTCTATTAGCATAATATAAGAAAAGCTGCTTGATTGCACGCGCGCGAGCCATTTTTGATCGGGATTCCGCAGCAGACAACGGATCTCCTTTGAGTAATGACAAATTCTAAAGAATCTTATGAAATTTTCTCGCAAGATTCCTGAATTCTGGTTAAGGTGCTGTTGGTTATCTAAGATGCGTATTGTTGTGGAAGAGTAAACAACATAAATTTTGACTCAAGACGAAGTTTCTTCATATTATTTATTTATGATTATTTATTTCGTCAACCGATGTAGACTATGTACATATACAATATACATGTTTTTTCTTTTTATTTTCTTAATGCTATAAAATACGCCGTATTATAGTGTATAAAAAATAAAATAAATTTGGTAAGTAGTGTTTAATTTTGCGATTTAATGTAAATTTAGGATGTGTAGGTTTGGAATTGTGACAAAATATTTTTTAGGTTCTGCTGAGACATTGGTAAAGCCAATAGCTGCCTTCGCAGTGTTGATTATAGAGAATAGCCATCATCTGATTGAGAGGTCCGAATTTTGCATAATTTGTAGGCGCGGCAGTGATTAATTAAAAAAATGTATGTCGATGACGCAGTTGTCGAGATGGTATGTAGGAAATTTAATTTCGATAAAAATGTTTGTTGAGAATCAATACGCTATGCGAAACTATATATCGTTAATAAATGAAACCATTGCAGTTTCACGACGCTCTTTCAAAGATTGAATGGTTTTATAAGCTTGCAGCGTGCCTCATATGATGGAAGCGGGAATGTTGTCCAACCTTAAATTCTACGAAGAGCAAATAATAGGAATCTGTTTTAATTGTACTGATTCTAATCTTTTCTTCGTGTGCTATTGGAAATGGAGACCATATATAATGCCGTTGCAAATATTCCAGTATCGACCTTACATAAGGTTAACATATAATGTTTTAATTGTGTATGGGTCATGAAAGTTAGTAGCAGAAAACGTTTTGATAAAACCTGGTATCATATTATTTGCTTTTATGAATAATGGTGTTGTAACATGGTCGATGAATGTTAGTTTGGGAGTCTAAGATAATTCCCAAATCCCTAACTCTATCGCACTTCTCTACAACCTGGGTTCCTAATGTAATTGAGAGAGATTTTGATGCTGTTCTTTTTCTGCTGAATGATATAAGGTTACATTTTTTTACATCCAGTTGCAATAGGGGTTTTTATTGCACCATTCGTAGAATGTGCATATTTCCGTTCTGGAATATGTTGAGGTCATTTTATTCCCTTATCTCCAAAAAGAGCTTAATGTCATCTGCATAGATTAATATAAATTTTCTTAAGTTTGTCAAGAATGGAAGGAAATGTCGTTTACATATATTATGAATAATAGAGGGGCCCCAAATGAGAGCTCCCTCGGGGACAACAATTGGAAGTGGCTTGAATGGGTTTTGACTCTATTATGTTGTTAAATTTTATAATCAATTGGCGATCAGTTACAGTAGTGATTCAAGCCATTTGAGTAGTCCCGGCTCAATTCCAGTTTTTTTTTCAATTTGGAAAGTAGAAGCTATGTGGGTATATCTATGCTAGATCAAATGCTTTACTGAAGTTGCAGTATAAAGAGCTTCTTACATGGTTTCCTTTATCCATTGCATTCTGTGGGTATAGTCAACAAATTCTAAGCAGGAAGATTAGTTGAACTTGAACGCCCTCTTTACAGAAGCTATCGCGCTGTGCGTCTGTTATCTCGGTTTTTTTACTTGTTTGAATAATTTTTCGTTTACTATGGCCTCTGCAAAAGTTTTTTGTGGAATGCAAGATATAATGGCTATTCTACGATAATTACGTATGTCTGATTTTTTTCCAGATTTGAAAATGAGTATCAAAAATGAGTTTTTCCATATATTTGGGAATTTTCCTGATTCTAGTGACATATTAGATAGCCAAAATAATGGAGCGGTTAGTTCCACTGCTAGGGTTTGCATAAATATAGGAGGAATTCCATCAGGACCAGGACCTTTCAGCTATCTAAATTACGTAGGGCCTGCAAAATGTCATGGACATGAAGTTGATCGACTCCAATATCATTTGAAAACTCTGAAAAAATGCAAAATAGTCGCGGTCACGATCATTTTCAGAAAATGTAGAATAGTTTCCTGGAAAAATCTGCAAAAGATTGCAGTTCTTTTCCGAGCTATCCCCGCGTTTTCGTCTAGATGCATAATTGATGGAAAGTTATTAGATTTCAGTTTTGTTTTACGTAATTAAAGAAGTTCTTTGATAACTTTATTTCGCTCTCAGTTTTTGAATTGTAATTGTGATAGCGTAATTCAATTGATCGCATACGTCCAAGTAATATACTAAATTTTCATTACTGTTATGACTTTTGTAAAATTTGTGTGCTTTTTGCTTGCGATTTCTTAAATTTTGATTTGCCGGTTATACCAAATTGGGTCTTTATTATTGTTATGACGTCGTTTTCGTTTTAGTGAAGTTTCTTGCGAGATTATGTCAGATAATAATCTGTAAAAAGTGTTAACAGATGCTTCGACATTTTCTTCATTTCTTTAAACTATTTGCCAGTTTACACTACTTAACCTACCTCGAATATTTTCATAGTTCGCTTACCAAACATTATTTCTTGGCATCTGTCTGTCCGGAGCGACGTTCACTGATGGTGGTTGTTGTAGATAGTTTCCACAGAGGTGGCGTTTTCATTGATTTTATAAAAGAAGGTTGATCCGACTATCCGAAATAAACTTTCTTTCAAGTACAAAACTCAATCGTACATAGCGAATTTGATAGCACGTCGGAGGGAGATGATGCAGTGAATTTGAATGGATGGAATCACTAACAGCAACCAAACTACCACGCCAAACCCGATGCCACCGAAACAGTCCATTTTCGCAATCAACTCTTTCTTTTCGTAAAATGTTGGTCCTGAGAAGAACCAATTTTCTTTTCCCAATGTTCCTTTCCAACTAACTGACACTACAATTTGTAATAGATTTTCAGCATCGGCACTGGCGGTGCGGGATCGCCACAGTGCTATTTTTATGGTCAACCTATTTATCATATGAAATTCTGGTTCGTTGAGGTTGAATGATCTCCAGCAACACATCGAGCACCACCACCAATGCGATATAGATTTCTTTGAAAATGTCATTAGCGCCTCCGTGATGCTGTGTCCGCTTCGCTGCGATCGCTTTGATGCGTCTGCTCATGCGTAAAATCTTGTTCAAACTGGAGGATTAGATCCAAACCCGCAAGTGATTGATTTTTGATGTCTGTGCTAGTGATGCATGTAACGTGATTGGTTGGTTGACCTATTTCTAAACTTTTATCAATTTTCGATAGTAAATAGTTAAAATTCAGTATTTTCATATAAATACAAAGAAGCGTTGACTCATCCTTGATCGAATGGTCCAAAAAAATTGAAAATCCATCGAGAAACGGCTTAGATATTCAAGTTTAAAGTCTATCATATTTTCGTGACGGTCCCCGATTTTCGCAATCGTAAAGTGTACCCCAATATAGAAAACACAGACGTAGTCCTACGTCAAAAGTTAGCCCCCCCTAGAATTTTTCATTAGTTACGCCAATGCAAATCTCTCAACTTCATCGGGAGCACACGCATACTCGCCGAGGTTTGTTGGAAAGGCTCAATGGTGAACAAGATTGGGGTTTTCAGTCAAAATCGATTTACTTTTGTAAATCAAAGATTCAAACGACGATCTGATAGCTTTCCCAAACCAACACCATCAACAGGTAGCGGAAACCTTCACCTACCTATTAAAGGTGTTTTGCTATCAAATTCGTCACATCGTCGTTTGAATCTTTGTTTACAAAAGCAGATAAGTCGTCTTGAAAATTTTGTCTTGATTTAGAGGTAATCACACACGCGAGCTGGGAACAGCTTTCATAGTGATGGGCGATATGCAAAGTCGTGTGATCGGGTGGTGGCCCATCAATGAGAGAATGTGCAGGTTGAGGATCAAAGGCCGGTTCTTCAACTTCAGCATAATCAACGTCCATAGCTCACACTCCGGAAGCACTGATGATAAGGACGGATTCTATGCGCAGCTGGATTGTGAGTATGACAGCTGCCCAAGCCACGACGTCAAAATCATCATAGAAGATTTGAACGCTCAGGTTGGCCAAGAGGAATAGTTTAGACCGACTATTGGGAAGTTCAGCGCACACCGGCTGATGAACGAAAACGGCCTGCGACTAAGAGCAAGATTACCGGTGGTGAGTTTAAGCCGTTTATCAGCGCAGTATCATTACTTGACACTTTACCGGTCGCTACTAAACGCGCTGCTATAACAGTAGCGCGACTGACAGGTGACCAAATTTGGTAGCGCGATAAGAGCGCTGCTATTTGATGAACTGTCAACTGTCAAACGTCACCGGTACGGAATACAGCAATCAAATTGAGAGCCGAAAATAGTGACCGATACGGAAGTGAGTGACGAAACTAAAATGAAAGCGCTGCGCGGGTGATTAAAATGCTCGCGACCGATAATGATGCTCTAATTGATTTCGTCGCCTCCAAGAATACGGCCATTCGCAGCACCTACTTCCAACACAGCCTCCCGTATCGGTACACCTAGAGATCACCACTGCAGACAGAATCACAAATCGACCACGTTACACGTTACGGAATTTTTTTTCGGAATATTCATTCATTTATTTAGTCTACATCTAAACAGATAACACTGAATCAACAATTTGACGCCACAATGCACGGTTTGAGGCCGCATCTCTCCATCCTCGGATACGCCCCACGCTCGCCAAGTCGTTTTGCACCTGGTCTGCCCATCTCGCTCGCTGCGCTCCACGCCGTCTCGTACCTGCCGGATTGGCAGTGAACACCATCTTTGCAGGGTTGCTGTCCTGCATTCTTGAAATATGTCCTGCCCATCGTACCCTTCCGGCTTTAGCTACCTTCTGGATACTGGGTTCGCCGTAGAGTTGGGCGAGCTCATGGTTCATTCTTCGCCGCCACACACCGTCTTCTTTGCACACCGCCAAAGATGGTCCTAAGCACCCGTCTCTCGAATACCCGAGTGCTTGCAAGTCCTCCTCGAGCATTGTCCATGTTTCATGTCCGTAGAGGACAACCGGTCTTATAAGCGTCTTGTACATGACACTTGGTGCGGTGGCAAATCTTTTCGACCGCAGTTGCTTCTGAAGCCCGTAGTAGGCCCGACTTCCACAGATGATGCGCCTTCGTATTTCACGACTAACGTTGTTGTCAGCCGTTAGCAAGGATCCGAGGTGGACGAATTCCTCGACCACCTCGAAGGTATCCCCGTTCATCGTAACACTGCTTCCCAGGCGGGCCCTGTTGCGCTCGGTTCCGCCCATAAGCATGTACTTTGTCTTTGACGCATTCACCACCAGTCCAACTTTTGTTGCTTCACGTTTCAGGCGGGTGTACAGTTCTGCCACCTTTGCAAATGTTCGGCCGACAATGTCCATGTCATCCGCGAAGCAAATAAATTGACTGGATCTGTTGAAAATCGTACCCCGGCTGTTACACCCGGCTCTCCGTGTGACACCTCCCAGCGCAATGTTGAACAACACGCACGAAAGTCCATCACCTTGTCTTAGTCCCCGGCGCGATTCGAACGAACTGGAGTGTTCGCCCGAAATCTTCACACAGTTTTGGACACCATCCACCGTTGCTTTGATCAGTCTGGTAAGCTTCCCAGGGAAGCTGTTCTCGTCCATAATTTTCCATAGCTCTACGCGGTCTAAACTGTCGTATGCCGCCTTGAAATTAACGAACAGATGGTGCGTTGGGACCTGGTATTCACGGAATTTTGAAGGATTTGCCGTACAGTAAAGATCTGGTCCGTTGTCGAGCGGCCGTCAACGAAGCCGGCTTGATAACTTCCACGAACTCGTTCGCTAATGGTGACAGACGACGGAAGATGATCTGGGATATCACTTTGTAGGCGGCATTAAGGATGGTGATCGCTCGAAAGTTCTCACACTCCAGTTTGTCGCCTTTCTTGTAGATGGGGCATAAACCCCTTCCTTCCACTCCTCCGGTAGCTGTTCGGTTTCCCAGATTCTGACTATCAGTTTGTGCAGGCAAGTGGCCAGCTTTTTCCGGGCCCATCTTGATGAGCTCAGCTCCGATACCATCCTTACCAGCTGCTTTATTGGTCTTTAGCTGTTGAATGGCATCCTTAACATCCCTCAAGGTGGGGGCTGGTTGGCTTCCATCGTCCGCTGAACTGACGTAGTCATCTCCTCCGCTGCCTTGACTTGCACTGCCTGTACTCTCAGCGCCATTCAGATGCTCCTCGTAGTGCTGCTTCCACCTTTCGATCACCACACGTTCGTCCGTCAAGATGCTCCCATCCTTATCCCGGCACATTTCGGCTCGCGGCACGAAGCCTTTGCGAGATGAGCTTCTGATAGAACTTGCGTGTATCTTGAGAACGGCACAGATGTTCCATATCCTCGCTCTCCGCTTCTTCCAGGCGGCGTTTCTTCTCCTGGAAAGGCGGGTCTGCTGTCTCCGCTTCCGTCTATAACGTTCCACGTTCTGCCGGGTACCTTGCTTCTCCTCCAGAATCTGTCTGCACTCTTCGTCGAACCAATCGTTCCGTCGACTTCGACCCATATACCCGATGTTGTTCTCCGCTGCGCCGTTAATGGCTGCTTTGACTGTATTCCAGCTGTCCTCAAGAGGGGCCCCATCGAGCTCACCCTCTTCCGGCAACGCTGCCTCGAGATGCTGCGCGTATGCAGTGGCGACATCAGGTTGCTTCAGTCGCTCTAGGTCGTACCGCGGCGGTCGTCGGTACCGAACATTGTTGATGACGTTTTCGGAATAATGTGTTCTAAATATAGCTTTTCATTTTTCTCGCAATTTACATTGCATTGATTAGTTTTTAAATAGAATACATTTTGATTTTTTTTACGGGCATTTTAAAATCACCGCCGTATACTTTGCCATGAACGATTTTGCTGTTTCTCATAATCGCACACACTTAAATTATTTTGTAGACCTCGGCACAATTTTTGCCGAGATTCCAACAGCCGAGATCTCGGTAATATTTTATACTGAAATTCGGTAATTCTTTTACCTATTTTGCCGAAATTCGGCAATGTTAATTTTTTGCCAAGATCTCGGTAACGATTACCGATGAAAGTTTACCGAAATCTCGGTAAACATTTTACCGAAATCCGTCGAAGTTATTACCAATATCTCGGCTGTTGGATTCTCGGCAATCGATAAACTTAGAATTTTAAGTGTGCATGTCTTCTTCTTTTTTCCTCTCGAATTCGTTAATATACCTTACGCAAATTCGGGTGGACAAAATTCCCGCTTCCGTCGTACGAGGCGCGATGTATGCTTTTAGATATCCAATCATTAAAAAAGCGTCGTGAATTTTCCATGATCTCATTTGTGAATGATATTATTTCCCACCGCATGAACTCCACTAAACTGTTATCTTGTTTAAATTTTTACACTCCTACTCGGCAATTGAGAAATCGATTTGTACCTTGTTTGTACCTATCTCCCACAAGTCATCATCGAACAAACTATGCAACATTTAGTCCAATGAATCAAATGATTTCTACTTACAAACAGTATTGTGAACCAATTGATGTAGCCATGCCTCGTATGACCCTAAGAAAATATTTCAGGAGTATTAGTTACAATAAATAGTTATAAGTTTTTTAATGTAGTGTACATTATGTTTGACGACAAAAATAAATAAATACCCCATTATTCTGTACGACAAACAAGACCGAAAATGTTGAAAAGCATTTTCCTTTTTTTTTTTAATTTCAATTTAAACAATGTTTCTTTTGCCTTCCAAGCAGAACAGAAACAGAACTTGACAAGATGATTACGCCCCAAACACAATGTCAACGGAACGGCAATTAACCCATATAGTTACTGCCAAATTTGCCGTTTCTGTTGCCGTTCCGCTGACATTATGTTTGGGGCTTTAGCTTCATCGTTCCCGATTGTCGCGAGAGCTCACTTCGGTTTGAACTGGAACTACAATATTAGAGTGAAATCAGCAATGATTCCGTTTCATTACATATTTTCGAACACTATTCTAGTTTAAACTGAAGCAAAATGAAATAAAGCTACTGGTTTCACCAGCATATTCTATTTACGATTGATTTTTTTTTTTCAATTTACCTTTCCCGTCATTTTTTTCAAATCGCTCAATCGATTCTTTGGCTTATTTAAGGTCAACTTTACCAAAGAACCCATATTTTTTGACGCCTTTAAGTATTTTTAAAATTTAAAATAAAAATCGTTCAGTGATGCGACTGAGACAATAAAACGAGATACAATTTTTGACGGGAAAGGGGAATTGAATGAAATTATTGTGTGGCTGCGAAGAAAGGCGCCATAATGGCAAAGTGGATTGATCCGTAAACAAAATGACGTAGTCACACATCAAAACTATTAAAAAATATTCGGTTTTCGTGATTTGTCCAGCTTTTCGCGCACGGTAATGGCGGCTCTGTGGGTTTAAGGGTGTATCCGTATCCTGTACTTCTTTCTGGCTTGAGTTTGACATTCCGTTTTCCTCCTGTTCCAGGACGAGGGGAGAGGGTAATCAAAATGTCAAACCCCAGTCAGATGTCAAAGAGGTACACGGACGGATACACTTTTAAACCCACAGAGCCGCCATTACCGTGCGCTAAAAGCTGGATTCGTGGTTCAAATCTGCAGAAAATACAACTGAGCTGTACAGCAGTTTTGAGCTTTTGAAATTCGACCGTTAATAAAAAAAAATAGTCTTTAAGGAGCTACTGGGAAAATGTATGTTTCAGATTTATCTTCAAAATGAATGCCCAGAACATTTCGAATCATTGCTGATTTATCTTTTACTTCTGTTGGGATTTTCTTTGAGTGTGTGCATACACGCACATTTCACTCACACTTTCACTAAATTTCTTCTCAGCCACTACCTGTGTCGGGAAAATCAATAGAGGTAGTAAACTATAGAGGACGATTGTCGTTGCGGTTCCCTTTGTTCTCGTTCCTAAACATGTTGGGTACACACCTGTCAAAACGTACTGATTTTTCCTTCGTTGACATTTAGCGCCCTATCCTCGCCAGTAAAAGATGTTTCGCCAGTTTCGACAACGACAGTCTTCCTCTATAGTTTATTAGCTCTATTGGAAAATCAAATGGGATTATTATCATTCACGATGCGTGCGTTGGTGGTCGTGTGAAATATCGGCGAGAGCCGAATTATTTCCAGCCTTTTGATCAGTAAATTTTCAGTTTACGACCCGTTTAAAAAGAACTCTTGATTTCGAAACAACCGCTAAACATTTCCAGTGTCACTGCAAGAAAGTGCAAGAATGCATCTCAACGGTCAAGAAACATCATTTCGAGCGGGAAAATAGAACTGTAAACATCAGGATTTGTGGACGTTAGCATTATCAAGTGCATAGAAAGTGTAAATTTCAAGAATATTACTGTTATTTTGCAGTCTAGATAATAATGTGAATTTTGTGTTTATGTGCTTTATGTGAAATCAATATTTTTGACAGCTTTGTATAGAAGGTAATGCCAAGATATGTTTTGTTGGACGATCGGATGAAATGGATTTATTTTTTACAGAACATTTGAAAAATGGCCAATCTAGAAACTACTCGAGCTCGGGCAGTACTTGCCGAAATTCCAACGGAGCTAGGCTTTCCTATTCAACATCGGGCCGTTAACCATCTTGGAGCTCTCAGAAGAAATGCTTTAAATCCGGCTCTGATCGATAGTCCCGCTGCAAATATTCCAGATAGCTTTTTATCGCCTCGAATGTCTCCAGACGAAGCCGTCATTCAGCAGCGGGGCCGCCGTCGCGTTCCTATAATGTGGAGCCCGGAGAAAGGATTCCAGTCTCCGAACAAAACACCCACCAAAAGTATTTCTGCTATGACGCTGAGAAGCTCCCCTCGAAAACGTTCGTTGATCAGAGAGCTATCGGATGTTCGGGTTTCTGGAATTGATGCAAGTCACTCATCGCCATCGAACAAAAAGAACACGCCTTCTAAGGGATCCCCTGGCAGTGCGAAAAAAATACGTTTACAGGAGGGATCGATAAATCGATCCAAAAGCGAAGTGCCTCTAGAGACTCTGCTCAAGGGTTTCAGTCAGGATCAGCTAATTGCGATGATAACCGGTATGGTGCAGACGAATCCACGGCTCGAAGATGTCGTTAGATCTGAACTACCTGTCCCAGATATAGCGCCTTTGGAAGAACAGTTGTGCTATCAGAAGAGGAATATTTTCAAAAGTCTCCCAGCGACACGTTTGGTTAGCAAGACAGACAGTCCTGCCTACGCCAGGGCAGCTACCCATTTGGCTGCATTCAAAAAGTATTGTTTCTGGAATATGTTGCTATTATTATTTTATTATAGATACTCTCTAAATTATTGTAACTAATATTTCCTCCATATTGCAGAACTCTCATCGATCAAAGTCAATCGCTGCAAAGTTCGAAACACTGGGACGCACTTCTCGATTACGTACTGATGGCATGGAACTACGTACGCTTGACTCCAGTTTGGGACAACCATGCGCATAACGCTATACGGAGACACTGTTTCAAAATTCTCTCATATCATGCAAATAGTGCACTGAAGAATGGATCAACAGGGCTGGGAAAGGAAAGAATTGAACGCTTCCATGCAAAACTGAAATTAATGGGCGCTGATTGTGAGGACATCAACGATTGCAACGTTTGTATCGGATATCTTCTGAACAAAATATGAAGCCGCGGGGATCTTACAGGTTTAAAGTATACTTTGGCTAAATCTAGAGGTTGACTGATTGTTTCCATGAGCCTCAGTGTCAAATGTAGGGTTTTTGGCTTAGGCTTTTAATTCTAGAACGCATGATTCTAGAGCAGTTAAATCTTAACATTCTTCATTTTTATGGTAGACATTAGATATGAAAAAGTTCAAATTGTTAGGCTTCGTCGTTTTGTTTGTCCTATTGTGGCAACATTTTACAAATGAAACAAATATTTAGCAAGTATTTTTTCGGTTTTACTTTTTGCATGCGACTGATAATCTTATGAATGTAATTTTTGTTTGCTATTCGAAACGGTGTAAATAAAGTTTGTAACATTGTACCTTATCAAATGTGTTGTTATTCGAAAGTATCCTGGAGTTGTATTGCGATAGGAAAGCGTACTTACTTAAGACTCATAGAAGAGAAAAATACTCTATAGCGTTTTCGTTTCCTGATATTGCTTCTTAACCAACGTTGGTTGATGTGGTCCGTTTCGTGAAATCGCCGAGGTGATAACATGTCAATGGGTTGAGCGTATAATAATGCTGATGAAAAATCAATTTAAAGCTTGAAGCGATGGAGTATGCCTTGCAGAACAATGTGGAGATGGTACCATTTTAATATGCTAGTGAAAACATGGTGGTGTTGCGTATGTCCGTTGCTGGAGGATATGTGAGGATTTTTGATCTGTCGCCAGAGATATCGTATTCCGACTTGTCATCTGTGATGGCAAGATTCGACAAAGTCAAGCGTACTGTGCGTGAAAGGTTTCCAGTAAAATATCAATTCGAAATGTTCTCTGGAGTCCGTGGCGTGCACATAGAGCTCGATAAGGCAATTCCGAAGCTTTTCTGCTTCCGAAGTTTGAAATGAAAGATGTTCTATGAACGAGTGAAACCTACGTGCTTAATTTACAAAGCCAACATGCATATGAGAAAATCATATCCAAAGATCCAACGCTACAAAAGAGAAAAAGATGTACCAAATCTCTTTATATAATTGGACAGAGGATAAAAGTGAACGATGGTTGGTAATAGCAAAAGATAAAATTAAGTTTACCAAAGCAATGCATATGCCACGGTGAAACGGTCATTCGCGTGCTGCAGATATTCCGGAAGGTGGCAGCATGGAAGACCAATGGACCGCCATCAAGAATGCCTTCATCGCCACCAGCGAGAACAATCTGGGCGAACTACGCACCCCGAGAAAACAATGGATCGCCGATGAGACCTGGAGGAAGATAGAGGAGCGAATAGAAGCCAAAGCCGCGATAGAGCGATCGAAAATCAGAGGAGCCAAAGTCTTAGCCCGTCAACGATACGCGGCTCTTGAGAAGGAAGTAAAACGCTCTTGTCGACGGGGCAAGCGAGCGTGGGCAGACTCTCTGGCCGACGAAGGAGAGATAGCCGCCGCAACCGGGGACATTCGCCTCCCCTACGATATCTCACGACGCTTAAGCGGGGCGAAGATGAATGCAACGATGCCTGTGAAAGACGCGAATGATCAGTTATTGACCGACCCAACTGACCAGCTGAAACGCTGGTTCGAGCACTTCGAACCACTTTTTCAAGTGCCAGCCAGGCCATCACCACCTCGGCACGATCTGCTTAGGATCCGACGTATAACACGCGTCAATACCGAAGCTCCATCACTGCTAGAGATTCAAACAGCCATCCAAAGCATGAAATCGAATAAAGCCCCAGGGGTCGACCGCATATCAGCCGAGATGCTCAAAGCTGACCCCATGACATCCGCTCAACTACTGCATCGTTTATTTCGTAATATCTGGGACACCGCAACTTTCCCGGTCGACTGGATGCAAGGTATCTAAGTGAAGGTGCCCAAAAAGGGTGACCTGACTGTATGCGATAACTGGCGATTCATTATATTGCTGTGTACCGTTCTCAAAGGTCTGTGCAAAATTATCCTAGCCCGGATTCAGGAGAAGACCGATGAGACTCTCCGACGGTAGCAAGCCGCATAATTCTGGAGCAGGTCAACGAATTCCAAGAGTCCCTTTACTTGGTATTCATTGACTACGAAAAAGCTTTCGACCGTCTCAATCACGAGAATTTGTGGGGCGCCCTGAGACGCAAGGGGGTTCCTGAGAAAATCATCGGCCTCATCGAAGCACAGTACGAGGCCTTTTCGTGTAGAGTGCTGCACAATGGGGTCCTGTCCGACCGTATCCGGGTGTGAGGCAAGGATGTATTCTATCACCGTTACTGTTCCTCATCGTAATCGATGAGATTCTGGTAGATGCGATTGACCGTGAACCAAACCGCGGGCTGTTATGGCAGCCTATAACCATGGAGCACCTAAACGACTTCGAATTGGCGGATGACGTTGCACTCCTCGCGCAACGGCGCTCTGATATGCAGAGTAAGCTCAACGACCTTGCCGAGCGCTTCTCCTCGGCAGGTTTAGTAATCAGCGTCAACAAAACCAAATCGTTGGATGTAAACACGGGGACTCCTTCCAGTTTCACAGTAGCCGGGCAACCAGTGGACTTCAACTCTAACGTGAAATCTGTGCTGTTATACGCTAGCGAAACATGGTGTGTATCAGTGGAGAACACTCAACGGCTGCAGGTGTTCATTAAAAGTTGCCTGCGGTATATAATTCGGGCCTGGTGGTCTCACAACTGGATTTCAAACAACGAGCTCCATTGTCGTTGTCACCAGAGGCCGATTGCAACAGAAATTCGGGATCGGAAGTGGGGCTGTGTCGGCCACACTCTACGTAGGGGCGGAAACGATATCTGTAAACTAGCATTAGACTGGAAACCCAGCGGAACATCGCAGCAGAGACAGACTCAAAGGCTCATGGCGGCGAAGCCTCAATAAAGAAATAAAAGAAGTCGACCAAAATCTAACCTGGCAGCAGGTTAAAGCGATAGCCGGGCAACGCTCAGGATGGAGATCTTTCAAATCGGCCCTTTGCACCACCGGAGGTGTACAGGATCCATAAGTAAAGTAAGTAAAAGCAATGCATATAAAAGTAAAAGAAATGTTTTTTTTATTAATAATTAGTTTATAATATTTGCATAAATGCTTAACGCATTAGATTTGCAGTTCCGCAAAGTATTCTACTACACGACTGAGCTTTAAAGAAACACATTTTAAATTGCTTTGTGGGACGAAAAATAACACGTAGATTTCTTATACCTACCCTATAACTATTCAGTACGTGCGCACTCATCATTTACGATGCCACCACGAGTGAGCTCTGATTAACAAACGATGTTTTCTCAACATGTTGTTTGCACTAAAGACACTATAAATAACGTACACAGTATTCAGAGAAAACATACGAAAATAATGATTGAATAGTCGTTTATTAACTTGTTTATTTTTCTACACAAAATAGGAATGTTTATTTGTATTGTACAAGTCTTGTCAGCATAAAAATAGTTTAAATCAAAGCGATAGAAACTTTCGAAGTCTTGATTGTAGGAAACAGATATTTAGTTTTTTTTTCTCTCACTTAATTTGCAGTATTAATCCAGCCCCGGAAATATTATCCCCAGCGCCAGCTGTTTGCTTAGCAACTTTGCAAATCAGCACGGGTGCGACGCAGATATGAATCTCAACCGGTGGTTGCCCGCCAAACGTGATTGTTTCGTCCCAGCATGAAACCGGATCTGCCTCGGAAAATGGAATACGATTGGCTCCTTCTTGGGTAGATGTTGCGAAACTATCATCCAATAGTCTGTATGCAGCGTCCGGATTGACTATCGTACTGGCACATACGTGACGATGTGCGGTTAGGGACGCTTTGGCCGCTGCATTTTTTGTGTGCTTCCATTTGCTATCTTTGACTACGAGTATGGCCTGGTAAGCTAACGTGTGCAAATGGATTCGAGAAATCATTCGCCTTTCGGGATCACTTGATCGATGTTTGAAGTAGTCCTTGTTGAGCATTATGAAGACGGCTCTTGCCTGGTCAAGCGACAGAGCTACACGAGGATTGCTGTCGGCCACAAGGGAGATCTTTCCTGATTCTAAAACCTGTCTCAAATTATCCAACTCTTGTTCATTCATGCCGATAGAGTCGCTGTATGGCATCACATCTTTTAGTAACAGTTGCAGCAACTCCAACTCAACGAAGCTGGCCATTTCAAAGTGAATTAACGTGTCTTGGGACTGAGCTTTCATCTGGTTACGAACCCTTTCGATCCTTGCTTCGCGGACACCCTTTTCGTAAAAATAGTTATCCATCATCTGAAGGCCACTGACCACAAATAGGTGTGGGCTGAATCCTGGTAGTGCTTGTTCGAACTCTTCCAGCGAACTGATGAACGGGTTGTGGTGGTCATTATGGAGAATGTAACGATTCGCACGGGGAGATCTTAGCGTTCCCCATTCATCGCCTGTTTTGTACTCCAAGATCAAGTGGATATCGTCGTCTTGTATTAGGCTTCCGGTTAATCTTACATCGGGTCTCAAATGAGATTTCAGCCTAGAAAGAATTATTTAAATGTGTATTGAAATTTAATACGAATGTTGGGCATAGATTTTTGAAGGTGCAAACCCAATAAACCAGGGGCCTATTGCGCATCTCCTTTCGACTGCTCTAACAGTTTGCATGGTTGGCTCACGGGACTGACACTTGTTGAGCGAATAAAAAATTCCGATGGGAAAGGCCAATTGAATTATGTTGGGCAAGCACATCGATACGCCATATGTACCACACCAAGGCGAAACCGAACGATTTAATCTAGAAAGGCATACCCTGGTAACCGTAAGCATTAAAATAAGCCGTGCGTGCGACTATAAGGCTACCACAGACCTAACAAACTTCATACTGGCTCTATAAGGCAAAATAAAGTGCTAATGGTTAGCTGGGTTATCAACGCTAGGTGGATTAATCTGGGTTTTTAATAAGCAGTAGATTTTTAAAATTGGCTAATTTCTGACCTCACAGACCAATCATTCCAAATGATGGAATAAGATCTATGTGGGTATTTATTTGAATCATCGGCAATGTTTACCGTTGGACTTCTTGAAAAAAAGGTTATTGAAAGCTTCTTTCATTTGCTAAATTCACTAATACGCATTTTAATCAGTGATTGAACCGCAAATGACTTTGCATTTCTTAAACTCTTTTCAAATGAGAGGTAAAAGTTTGTATTCTGCAGTTTTGATTTGATATATAGGGAACTGCTCCGATCTCAATCTCACTGTACGTATATTCATCTCATCGCTAAACAAAGAAATACGGCACCAAATTCGTCGCTTCTTTTTGTCAACATGTGTGCTCACTGCTGAAAAAAATCACAAAAATAATAAACGAACCAAATTCCTTTCCATTTCTCTGTTTTTGATGGGATGGAAATAGGAGCTATGAGATAAAGTGGCGAACCGTTCCCCATATATAATACAGAACCTCCATTTTTTATTAAAATGTTCTGTAATATATATATTACAGTTGATACTCGTTGCCTCGTTGGTACTAAACCAAACACAGTAGGTATATGTAATGCTTTGTTATCAAAGAATTTGATTAAATTTTGTTTGTCTGTGTTAAAATGAAATCTTTGAGTGTTCAAGGCTCCTCTGTTTGATAAAATGTTTGCAGTGAAAAAAATAAATCAAAACATACTTGGCCGACATTTTAGCCCCCAATACGACGTCTGCTCCTTCTATTGCTAGTCTGGAACCAATGACTGGGGCGTTTCCACCGAGGGCCCATCGGGGCTCCGCAGCTTGCGATTTCTTTGCCAGTATTACCAAATGCTGAAACATTTCTTTGTTGGCAGTAAAACGTCTAAAAAATAAATTGAAAAATTATATGCCTACACGCTCTGACGATTACTAATGATTCCACATCTTTAATTTTTCCATACTCACTCTGCAGCAGCTCCACGCTGGAAATAATATGCGAAACTTCGCAAAAAGTCATCCTCGCTGGCGATATCGTCCACGTTGAAAGTGTCCTGTGATAGCAGTCTCTCGACCCGGCCGGTAAAGTTGAGAAACTCTACTGCCTTCACGTACAGATCGCTACACGATCCGTACCCGATGGCAACTCGCGGCTTATCGACCTGGAACTCATGCTCCAGTGTTTTGAGATTCTGCAGAATCGTTGTCAGACTTTTCAGATCATTCGATGCCAGGTAGGCCTGATAGATTACGGAGAACAGGGCTGCAAACACACTCAGCGCAGTTAAAAATGTTAGGTAGGATGTGGTTCCCATGGTTGATGGAATACAATTTCACGTGGCAACAAAACCAAATTTTTTGGGTACATATAATTGCACTTTGGAGACACCAAGAAGCTAGAACGTATATTGATTTAATTAAAAAGAAGCCGGGTTTTATGGAAGAACAACATGTTAACAAAGAAGTGAGAACAGTGCTTAAAGACTATACATAAGATTTTTTGTATACGTAGTGCAGCATACGCTTCGTTTGTGTTTTTATTTTGGTACTAGAGGTAAACAAATCGAAGAAATCTGCACACAGGGTACCTGTAAAAAAATAATTTTGTACGTACAACACAGGGTCAAACTTATTCATATTGTGATAAATTGAAAAACAGCCAGAAACAGTTTGTTATTGTGATAAATCTATAAATAAGACCCATTAAATATATGTTTTTTTTTTTTAATTAGTCAACCACCGCCAACTATGTTTGTGGTCCTTCTTTGAGATACACATTATAAAGTCGACTCTCTACATCTCGATGTTCTATATCTCGATATCTCTCCCTATGTCGATCGTTTCCTCAGTCCCTTCAATCTACATACATTGGGTTTTCTACATCTCGATAACCTCCCTATCTCGATATCTCTCTATCTCGATGTGTTCTGATCATATTTTGTTCGGGATTCACTCTCCTTATGTCGATATGTTCAAATTTTTAGGCTACTAGACCATCTTTGGACAATAACAAACACATCAACAACAGGAAACGACATTTTGTTTTGTTGTCATTTTTCATAGCAACGAGCTTTTTTGGATCTAGTACTCATTTCAATTTTTCTTCCATTCCTCGATCTCTCCCTATCTCGATGGTCCCTTCAATATCGAGATGTGGAGAGGCGACTTAAACTTTTCGGGTAATTATCCACGATGATTATTTGCTTATTTCTGATGTTGACCAGAACATTATTCAAAGGTCAGTAGGCTTTTACCTCGAAGTTAGTGCCCGAACACAATGTGAACGGCAATCCGGCAGAACGGAACTGCGGCAGAGCGGAATTGTTTTAAAACTATCGTTGTCATTGCCGCTTTGCCGCAAATCAGCCCACAATGTGAACGGTTGAAAGTCGAGACTGATAGTTCAAAATAGTCGCAAACAGTTTATTTTTGAAATTTTTTAAAACTATTTTCACTCTTATTAGCATAATAAATAAGGGCATCATGACTTGCTATTTCTTCGGAAATATAAAAATTCGTGAGCAGATTTTTATGCGAAATATATTTGTTTACAATTTATCTCTAAAAGTACCTTAGGCATTCTTATTTGTTGATCTTGATTGGGACGTTTGACGTCTACCGCTTTGCTGTTCCGCAAGTTTCCAAATTTCTAAGATTTAGTACAATGTCACTTTTGCCGCAGCGCCGTCATTGTGGGTTGCACCATATAGTTCCATTGTTGGAAATATGCCGTTACCGTTCTGCCGCATTGCCGTTCACATTGTGTTCGGGCACTTAGGTCATATACTGAATACAGTGATCGTTCGATAATTGGGGCACGACCTCACCCCAATCAGCAAATGCCGTTCGTTAATTGGGGCGTTTTGACAAGCGTCAATGTTGTTTACTTTTTGCATTGAACAAAGGAAAATTTTACGCGCCAGAAAATATCGATCCTGCCAAACACGGAAACAAAACGTCAACGCGTTTTTGACATCACATTCTGACGTTTAGCTGCTTTTTAATTGGGTTTCGCCCCAATTAGCGAACCCCCAACTAGAAAAAACCCAATTAGCGAACGTTCACTGTAGTTAAATCTGGCAAGTTGATAGGCCAATCCCGAAGCACGTGAATGCACCCAGACACATGACGCCGCTAACCAAATGTCCGAGAAGCTCACAGACATTTCAGTCTGACTTTCGGCTGAAACGTGCCATCAATTCAAAATCTTCAATTGGAATATGTAATATCAATTGACAACCATTTATCTAAAATGTGTTGCAGCTAACGATCGACTAGTGTTGTCCTCTCGCTTTATAAGCGGGCACCCCGGGTTGCAAGAAAAAATATTCCTATTAGGGTCTTGCCGACATTTCTCACCAACACGAACGCACGGTTCGTGATTGCAAACAATCCCATTTGATTTTGCCGTGACAGCTGCTCGTGGTTGCAAACAAACTGAGTAAAAATGTGAGTGTGCGTACACGCTCGCAGAAAGCCTAATTGTCTCCTGTGCCACATAAATAAGTTATCGACACCCTGTGAGCACTCGACATTGGGTCAGTGTTCACAGGGTGTCGATAACTTATTCGCAGTGCACAAACTGCTGCAATTTTAGGCACAACACACGTAGTAGGCCTTTTCACGAGACGTTTAAATCAGCTGATTTCATCGTCAATTGACAGTTCTTCTATGAATATGACAGCTTCGGGTTTACGGGCCTGTTCAGCGGTTGTAAACAAGTGCAGTATCGGCAGTGTCACATAAAAAGGCCTATAGGGTACCGAACGAACGAATTTTTTTCTCCTTCGGTCTTCGTGGAGGCTAGAAAACAGCAAGGCCAATAACTGTCAATTTTAGTGAGTTCTGAGAAATGAAAAGGGAGTACTGAGTAGGGACAAGTGAAAATAATAAGTGAGTAGTGAGATATGATAAATGAGATGTTTAAAGTAAGTGGTGAAAAGTGAGAAATAAGATGGTGTGATAAGAAGTGAGTTGTGATAAGTGGAAAGTGAAAAATAGGAAGTGAGTGGTAATGGAATCAGAAACAAGTACACGCTCATTTTTTTCTACTCAATAGTGAGTAGTTTTGTATTGCCGTCTCTTTTTTTCCTACAGAAATTTTACTCACTTTTTATTGAAAGTGGAACCACTCTAAATTTGAGTAGTTCCTTTTTTTTTACAAAAAGCGAGTAAAAGTTCTGTGGGAAAAAAGAGACGGCAATACAAAACTACTCACCGGTGAGTAAAATCAAAATGAGCGTGTAGTGAGAAGAGAAAGATGATAATGGATCAATCAAGGTAACTCATTTAGCACTCACCGCATCAAAACAACGACGGCACTGTATACGCATCTTTTTATTCGTGTGCTTTTGACAGAACATGTCTACGGTGGCGCAATCTGTTCATTTCATAGCGTCGGTTTTTGCTTATTGATTGGTCCATTGGGAAGCGAGAAACGAGATGTTGAGAAGTGAGTAGGAGATATGAGACACAAGGAAGAAGGAAGAAAGGAGAACGAAGAAGTAAGAAGAAAGAAGGAAGACAGAAGAAGAAATCAGACGGAAGCATGAAGCAGGCAGAAAGCGGAAAGAAGAAGAACAACAGAAGCAACAATGAAGCGAAAGGAAGAAGGAAAAAAGGATAGGAAGAAGGAAGCAAAACAACACAGGCTGAAACTTGATTATAATAAATTTTATATGAATGTTTTATTTTTCAAATAAACGAAAACATTTAACTTTAAATTAGTTCTTATTGTTTATATAATAAAAGTTTTTGTGAATCCAAAGTAAATTTATATTTGTTTCAATAAACTGATAGAGTTCGTATCAATTTTAATTTCAGTTCTTGTATTTGCTAGACAACATCCGTACATTACAGTATATGTAACGTTAGATATTAGCGTAACGCTCGAAATGAGCAGCCTGTCAGGGTGAGTTGTATGTGGATGAATTATAAACTGAATAGCTGGTGCCGGCAATGATTTTTTCTCGCCGCTACAGTCCCACTCACGACGGCGGTGTTAGTTTGACCGTTAGAATATACTTGCGGTAATACGCGCGGCTACAAAGCAAGACCATGCTAAGGATGGCTGGGTTCGATTCCCGGTGCCGGTCTAGGCAATTTTCGGATTGGAAACTTCCCTGAGCATAAAAGTATCATCGTGCTAGCCTCAAATGCAAATGGTAACGAATGCAAAAATGGTAGCCTGGCTTAGAAACCTCGCAGTTAATAACTGTGGAAGTGCTTAATGGAACACTAAGCTGCGAGGCGGCTCTGTCCCAGTGTGCCAATAAGAAGAAGAAGAAGAAGAAGAACGACATCCAAAGTTAGTGTTTGCGGTTTTATGAAGGACATGATCCTCATTCAAGTAGCCCGGTTCCGCTTTTTTTCTTTGATTATTTTTTTAAATTTTTAGAAAAAGTGTTATAGCTTAAATTAGTAGTTTTGGTTTCGAATTCTTTCTGGATTTTTGATAGATTCCCAATTACTATTACTAAAGATCCAACTATATTAGGGGAGGAGGTTCGGTTGTGGGCACCGTTCGGTTATGGGCACCCCTACGTATCTTTTAACAGATAACAGATGCTTTCACTCTGACAACCGTAATTAGTTTGCTATTGTAACATGATGTTTTGTGCTCAATATCAAACCGGATGACGATCTCTACTTTGAACTAGGAACAAAATTTTTTTTAAAGTGTCATAAATTGAAGTGATTTAATTCAAAATGTGAGTTCCAATGCATAGTACAGTAAATTTAATCTATTTTGAAGCTCAATGACGATTTCCATTAAAATTTTAGCGCGAAATTTTTATTCTTCATTTTCCAAAAAATGCTGCGAAATTCGGTTGTGGGCACCTTTATTGGTTCGGTTATGGGCACCCTTATTTTGTTGACAAATCATTCAATACCGTTCTAGTTGTCCCATAACTTATTTCAAATGACGTTTTATGCAGATGTAATAACTATTTAAATATAATTGATTGGAATAATAAGTTTAATTCATATTTTTGTTCTTTGGGTATGTTTAGTTATTATATCCACAATTTTTGGAACAAATCGTGGACCGATTTGCTTGCAACAAGTTGCATTCGACGGGGATTCCTGTCCCATTGTTTCCAATTGAAAATTGGTCAGAGCGGACTATGGGATCAAAATTTATGGCCAAAATATTATTTTTTGTAATGAACCAGAAAGGCACTATTACCGCTAGGGTGATAAATCAAGATTTTTTTTACTGTGATATATCAATAAAACATAAATCTATGAAAAATTGAAACCCATTTACCTAAAGTGCTATTTTAGGCTTTTCTTATGTGATTTTTTCAATATCCTCCCTAATGCACCGATGGAGGCATCATCACTGCTAGGTGGATTGATCTGTTTTTTTAGAGCCTCCTGGTTATTAGAATGAACACATTATTCATTTTCTTTAAATCTGGGTGGTTTCTATTCATGCTTCTTTATTTTTAACTGAGTTTTCAAGGGTGCCCACAACCGAAACACAAAATTAAAATGACCAAAAATGTCAAATTTTCAAAATTGTCAATATTTTTTTTCAAACCGATGAAATTAAACTATTTTTTTTGCTAGTAGTAAGGTTATTAGCCTAGCTTTCCATTGGCATGCAAATATCGGCATAAGATCAACTAGGTCCAAAGTTATGGATCAAAGACAAAAGGGTGCACACAACCGAATCTCCTCCCCTACTATAAAGATTAAGTGGCTTGAACGATAAGTTATCCTTATTGCTTAAGGTCTAAGCTATGTTGCACGCTACTTTTAATTAGGTTAGTTCGTATGAGGAGGTATTGTTGAACAGCGCATCATTTGGGCTTGAGCTTGATTGACTGCTCGTAGTTGCTACTCCATTATGACCAGATCAGCTGTTGTTCTTGCACAGGGAACCAACAGATGTTTGCTTGGGACTAGCTCACATCTTCAACGTACAAGTACTGGTGATCTTATTTGTTAGGTCATACTGGCGCCTGCCACGTCAGAATGCAAGTCAATGTAGGGAATGGGGAGGAAATGTGATGCAATCATTCGCCCACTGCAAACCGAATATACCTCTGCACTTGCCACAAGTTCATGCGGAATTTGTTGGAATTTTTGTGTTAGGTTCGAGAGGCAGACGTCCGTTTTGGTTAACGAGCTATTTATATTATTTATTCAGACTAAGGCCGAAGTGGCCTGTGTGGTATATAAGAGTCTTCTCCATTCGGCTCGGTCCATGACTACACGTCGCCAACCACGCAGTCTACGGAGGGTCCGCAAGTCATCTTCCACCTGATCGATCCACCTTGCCCGCTGCGCACCTCGCCTTCTTGTGCCCGTCGGATCGTTGTCGAGAACCATTTTCACCGGGTTACTGTCCGACATTCTGGCTACGTGCCCGGCCCATCGCAGTCGTCCGATTTTCGCGGTGTGAACGATGGATGGTTCTCCCAACAGCTGATGCAATTCGTGGTTCATTCGCCTCCTCCACGTACCGTCCGCCATCTGCACCCCACCATAGATGGTACGCAGCACTTTCCTTTCGAAAACTCCAAGTGCGCGTTGGTCCTCCACGAGCATCGTCCAGGTCTCGTGTCCGTAGAGGACTACCGGTCTAATAAGCGTTTTGTAGATTGTCAGTTTGGTACGGTGGCGAACTCTATTCGATCGGAGCGTCTTGCGGAGTCCAAAGTACATACGATTTCCAGCCACTATGCGTCTCCGAATTTCTCTGCTGGTGTCATTTTCGGCAGTCACCAGTGAGCCCAAGTACACAAATTCTTCTACCACCTCGATTTCGTCACCACCGATGCAAACTCGCGGTGGGTGGCTCTTATTGTCTTCTCTTGAACCTCTTCCTATCATGTACTTCGTCTTCGACGTGTTGATGACTAGTCAGATCCGCTTAGCTTCCCTCTTCAGTCTGATGTAGGCTTCCTCCATCTTCTCAAAGTTACGTGCCATAATATCTATGTCGTCGGCGAAACCAAATAGCTGGACGGACTTATTGAAAATTGTACCACTCGTGTTAATCCCTGCTCTTCGTATTACCCCTTCCAAAGCGATGTTGAATAGCAAACACGAAAGACCATCATCTTGCCGTAACCCTCTGCGGGTTTCGAAGGGACTCGAGAATGCCCCTGAAACTCGAACTACGCACATCACCCGATTCATCGTCGCTTTGATCAACCGTGTCAGTTTATCCGGAAAACCGTGTTCGTGCATTAGCTGCCATAGCTGGTCCTGATCGATTGTATCATATGCGGCTTTGAAGTCGATGAATAGATGATGTGTGGGCACGTTCTATTCGCGGCATTTCTGCAGTACTTGGCGAATGGCGAACACCTGGTCCGTGGTGGAGCGTTCGGCCATAAAACCCGCCTGGTACTGCCTCACAAACTCCCTTGCAGTTGGTGATAGTCGACGGCATAAAATTTGGGAGAGTACCTTGTAGGCGGCGTTCAGCAATGTGATTGCGCGGTAGTTGCTACAATCCAGCTTATCGCATTTTTTGTAGATGGGACACACGACACCTTCCATCCACTCCTGCGGCAAAACTTCCTCCTCCCAAATTTTGGTAATGACCCAGTGCAGCGCTCTAGCCAGTGCCTCACCACCGTGTTTAAATAGCTCTCCTGGTAGTTGGTCAACCCCAGGGGCTTTGTTGTTCTTCAGCCGGCCAATCTTCTCCTGGATTTCCTGGAGATCCGAAGCCGGTAGAATTATGTCCTGCGCGCGTTCTCCCAGGTCCATCACCATACCGCCATCTTCGTTCGCCACATCGCCATTCAGGTGTTCTTCGTAGTGCTGCCGTCACCTTTGGATCACCTCACGCTCGTTCGTAAGAAGGTTCCCGTTTATGTCCTTACACATATCAGGCTGTGGCACGTAGCCCTTACGTGAACGGTTCAACTTCTCATAGGACTTTCGTGTGTTATTAGCGCGGTACAGTTGCTCCGTATCTTCACGATCTCGATCTTCCTGCTGGCGCTTTTTACTCCGGAAAATCGAGTTTTGTCTGTTACGCGCCCGTTTATATCGTGCCTCGTTCGCCCTCGTGCGGTGTTGCAGCAATCTCGCCCATGCTGCATTCTTCTCTTCCATTAACTGCTCACATTCGCCGTCATACCAGTCGTTTCTCTGATCCGGGGGCACCGTGCCAAGTGCAGCGGTTGCGGTGCTACCAATGGCGGATCGAATAACTCTCCAGCCATCTTCAAGAGACGCTGCGCCTAGCTGCCCACATCCAGCTGCTGCGCGTATTCTTGGGCTAGTCTACCGTCTTGTAGCCGCCCAATGTTAAGCCGCGGCGTCCGACTTCGGCGCGCGTTGTACACCGTCGAGAGTTTTGAGCGCAGGCATACTGCAACGAGGTAGTGGTCGGATTCAATATTCGCACTGCGGTAAGTGCGGACGTTCGTGATGTCGGAGAAGAATTTACCGTCGATTAGAACGTGATCGATTTGGTTTTCCGTTTCTTGGTTAGGTGATCTCCATGTGGCCTTGTGGATATTTTTGCGGGGAAAGAAGGTGCTTCGGACTACCATTCCGCGGTTAACGAGCTGCCAGTGTGAAAGATAGGAGAAAGCAACTGATGGAATTTCTAATTGGATGTTTGGAAACGCGCTTTTTAGTTCATTTCCAATTCTAGCAGATTACTGTTAGAATATTCAAGTTGAAGGTATAGGAATTGAGATGGAAACGGTATGGAAGTCCATTTCCAGTTCTAGCGATTGCTAGAACATGAGAAATATAGAGAAAGATACAAAGTAGGAGAATGGACCGGACCTGGGATTGAACCCACGACCTCCTGCGTATGAGGCAGAAGCAGTAGCATCATTTTCCGAAAAAGTCGGGGTGGTCCGAAACCGGCCCCCTATATTTTATTGGACTCTACTTTTATTTTACCGCATGATTTGAAAGGGGAAAAGAGAGTAAACGATATTCTTAATGATTTCGTGATAGATTATTTGCCGAGATGCACAATTGGAAAAAAGGAGGTATTTTTGGCCAAAATTATGAATCCTGCGATAAACAGTGGTATTCATCCCTTGTCATAAGACGAGTTTGTACAATCCCATTGAATTCCACCACTTAATTGTATCTTGACAGATACTTATTTCAACCTCAACAGTAAGGCCGTCTTCAGTGTCTCGTACTTGACTCGACTTGGTCGTTGAGGTCGAAATACGTATCTGTCAAGATACAATTAAGTGGTGGAATTCAATGGGATTGTACAAACTCGTCATATGACAAGTGAAAACATTCCACTAAAAAGCTCAAAATAATTTTCTTAACAGTGGTATTCATCATAAAAACATAGACAGAAAAGAAAAATATTTTTTCTGAGCCTTCAATTTTCGGGCCAATTTTCGGCATAGTATCGATTTTTGTCATATTCTACAAAAACAACGGAATTTGATCACTTTTTGGCTGGCAATAAGCCTGTTTGATGCTGGATAAAATACTAATGGTCATAAAAACTGTATATTCGTGTCACAGACAAATGGAAGCAACACAGATTTCCTAATATGATCAATAAAGCACTTTCAGCCTCTGATGTTGAAAATTCACTGAGTAGAACTTATTAAACTAACAAAGGAGAGTGAAACAGATTCAATTAGCATAATATTGTGACATCAACGAAACGGAATTTCATTTATTTAATATTTCATTAAGATTTCTTTCATAATTATAAAAAGGTATTGTGGCAAGTAGTTGTTCAACACACTACTCATCAACATGTTATGACATGTTATGGTTGAATCTATAATTCGCTCCTATAATGTAGTAATGTCAAAATTGTAAATTTTTAACAACTTTCCTTCTCACTGCGTTTATATGATAGATGATTTTTTCTTGAATTATGCGCAACGTTAAAAAATAACCCTCCCCCTTAAAATGTTATGTGAATTGTGTTCGTCACCCAATTCAATTAAAGTGGCATCATTGAGTAACTTAGATTAAAATTGAAAAATAAGAAGTTTACCAAAACACCTGATCAATCCCCCTAGCGGTAATATTGTCTTTCTCGTACATTATAAGAAAATGTATTTTGGTCATAACTTTTGAGCCCATAGTCCGATCCAGCCTATTTTTTATAAAGAACAATGGACCAACGTTCTCTGACGAATGAAACTTGCTGCGAGCAAATCGGTTTAGAGTAAGTGCTTAAAAACGAGTTAAGACCATTTCTGCACACACACATACAGACATTCACACACGTACACACAGACATCACCTCAATTCTTCGAACTTTTTTTTTTTCCTGTTCGGGTGTGCCACTGCGACCAATTATTAGATCTATTGTAGCGTTACCTGTATCCTTAGTGTTTAAGTGCATGTCGAATTACTCCAGTGCTATTGAGAAGCAATGCAGTATCGGTTTCGAAACAGTTGTTGTTTTGTTTTCTCAAGACCACCATGACAAGGTCCCGCTATTTAGACCCTGCGTAGAGAGCAATCCCATTGAAGGCGCGCCCCTTATCAATAGGAAATCAATCCTTTCTTGAGAAAACAGAACAGTAATACTGTTTTCGGCCATGCATCGGAGCCCTAGCCACATCCTTGTCTTGCTTCTAGAATATCACCAGTGAAACTCTTAAAACCCGGGATTTAGCTCTGTCTACAAGACCATTTCACGCAAGAGAATTTGTTCAGTAATAAGAACTTCCGTGTGTTCCTCTCACTACCATTGTTCACCAGTTCAAGAAGAGTTAGTACGTATTTAAACCCCTAACTCGATTTTTCCAGCAGTCAGTTCAGCCTAGGACCGGGTACCGAGGTTTTTTAATTGCTAATTGCTAATTGCTTGAAAAGTTGTTTCCGCTGCATACAGTTTAGCCTCAAACAAGAGGAATTCGAGTCTTTCAACTGTCTGCAAGGTAACATTAATTATGTTTTATTTCTGAGACTGCTGTTGGTAGCGAAGACTAAATACGATGAATCCTTAATTACCACAACTTATTGCCCTAGCTAGAAAAATGGATTAGGCTAGGGCTCTGTTTGGTAGATCTTACACCGCAACACACTACGTCAAAGTGATCTACCGTGTTACGGGACTTCTTCGAACTTAGTCGATCGGCAAACAACACTATGCGTGTTTGGGCTTTTTTTAATGCTTTTAGAGCGATCATGTAGCTTTTACGTAAACTTAGTACACGAGAAAGGCAAAAATGGGCATTTGTTAAAATTCATGTATCTTACAAAATGGTGAATTTGGGCAGAATTTTATTCATGGTCCTCAAAACTTATGAGTTCAATAGTGTAGTGCATGATGTTTTACTGCGGGGTATTGCGGGGTACAAAACTGGGGTGACATTGCGCATCTCGAATCGAATCACTCGATTCGTACGTTTTTGCATTCGTTTCGAAAAAATGCGGCATTATGTATTTCGTTCGACTTCATTCAGTCGCAGTACAAGATTTCGAATGGTGCTGTACTAGCTCAATCGAGTATGTTCTGTCAAACGAAATGTAAACAGAGAGAATAAGAGATAGCTGTCTCCGTGTTTAGGATGCCGCCCGCTGGGGAGACAACCTTCAGAGCATTGCGAATGTGAGTAAACAAAGAGAATAAGAGTAATTTCATCTACGTGTAGCATGTTGCCTGTTGGAAATCCTTCATGGCATGAATTGGCAGTTAATTTATAAACAAGCAAATCGTTCCAATGACTATAAAAGCAATATTATTTATTGAACAGTTGAAACCGATTAAAACATTATGCCGATACGACATGTTTTATAAATTGAGATATAGTTACGACACAGATTATAAGTTTTATTATTCGGCAACTCAGCCGAACGGAAACCCTTGTGTTTTGGTTAAATGTCGTGGCTTTGCATGGCTTTTCTAAAGTATTTGTTTAGTTTGATTGCTCTAATTGTAATCAAATGTCGGTCTTCTACCGTCATTAGTCGTCTCAGTACACGCGACCGCATGCGTAGAGTAATCAAACTCATCAAATGCTTTAGCATTTATTCTATTTATTCGAGTTTATGCCACATATCCGATTTTGAGCTAAATAATTTAGAGCTGAAAAGGATTCGATAATAAATTGCTGTGATGTTTCCAAGTGTTTTAGTTAGATGCACTTGGGTTATCTCTTGCGCGTTTTTTTTATTTAACTCAACTATTTTGACGTAGATTCTGGAATATATACGTTATACGCAGATTTTCCCCATAGATTTTTCACGCGTTTTATCGAAATTGTCAAGAAATAGGGGAACTGTTCCGATCTTCATCTCACTGTACATATATCCATCTCATCGATAAACAAAGAAATACGGCACCAAAGTCGTCGCTTCTTTTTGTCAACAAATTCCATTCCATTGCTTTGTTTTTGATGGGATGGAAATAGGAGCTATGAGATGAAGTGGCAAACCGTTCCCCTACGTGAAAACTGCAAAAAACGATTTAAGTCGAAGTCGTTTTTCGAGGATTTCGGGATAATTAGAGATTGCATATTGTCTGGAAACAATAAAAGTAGGTATACTAATGACATTCTTTCCTTCAAAATACAATAATGAAACCTTTATACTCTTCCCGTAGAGAAATAATAACAAATATAATGAAAATCTTTCAGCAAGAAATGACTCTCGAACAACATTCGAAAGCTATAAAGGTTACGAGTGTTTTTCATTCAACTTGAGTCGAGTTTCCATAATGCCAAAACATCTCGCTATTCGAACGATGAGTCGTTTTCGAGATCGGATCGAAAGCCGTAATGCCAAATATGTTCGACTCGATAGAATTACGTTCGAATCGAGATGCACAATGCCACCCCTGATTTGTTCGTTAAATATTGCGTAAAATATGCTTTTACAAAACTACTAAAAACTAAATTCTGGACGGAGATATTATTACATTATCAAGTCTATTGCATATATCTGTTTAAGAGCAACGATATATAAATATGTTACTTTTGAGACGAAAACATAGCAAAGCTGTCCGTTTTCCCACGAAACGTAAAAATATCATTTCTAGGAGGGGCTAGTTTGAACGCTCCCCACCCTCCCTAAAAAATCTAAAAAAATGAAATCGAATAATCTGTGTATTCATCACATTTTACTCGACCAAATCTAATGTGACCAGATAAATTATGTGTGAGCGCGGGACAAAAAAAATCATATAGTTTATTATGCTTTAGTTATACACTTAAATCAAATCTTTCAATTTTTTATTTGTTGTCGAGGCTTAGTTTGCTTACTGTTCGATATACGGCAACTCATTTTAGAAAACAAAGCTTTCTTCAAACGTTTATGTGCAGCTCAATGTAGCTGCCATGGAGTTTCGTATAATTTTGAAGTTTAGTGGTTCCCTGTTCGATATCTGCAAAACTGTTGCAACTATCGAATTGCAGTTAAATGACGTTCAGCTGTTGATCATCTAATATATAGAATTTTGTTAGAAATTTTTTAAGCAATGATATCGAATCTCGAAAATTATTTTGCAAAAAGCCTAAATAAATCTTTCTAAAATACTAATAAAGTAGATATTGTGATTATAAATAAATTAGATCATATTTTTCTAAAAGTCTATTCTGGTTGAAGAAAGGAATATGTCCACAGTTTTTGTTTCAATTTATTTCCAAACAGGTGAGACTGAATAGATATCTGCTCAGAAAATCAAAAAACCGTCCCATTCCAGATCGCTTGCAATTCTGAAGGTAGAGCATCGTGCTTGAGTGTTGTATGCAGAATCGCATCGTTACGCTTATTCGCCAAGAAAGATTTCGCTTCAAAAAACACTAAAACCCAGTAAAAGCGTATTTTTTGGATTTATTTACCATTGTTTTAAGCAAAGAAAGTTAAATTCGATTAATTTATTGGAGAATAAAGGTTCCCCCAAACACACGCGACGCGACAGTCGCGACGCGATTCTATCGCTTGGCGACAGCGATTCTGTCGCCGTTGGTATGGAAGCGTAAATAGAACATTGCCTGCAGCGACACAACGATAGAATCGCGGCGACTAGTTGTCGCCGTCGCGACGATGAAATCGCTTCGGTCTGGGGGAGCCTTAACACGTAGAAATCAAGCAATGATGCAAACCGCGAGTTGAATTATGAACGATTCTCTGTTCCATGGGTCGGGTGGTGTTTGACTCGCGCTCGATTTTGGATGAGATTTAAGAATATGCGTGTTTCCCAACACTGCTATCGATATCCAATATCAACACAGTAAAGGTCGTTTTCTAACTGGGGTAGATTTCCCCCAAGATTTTGGTCCGCATGGCATTTAAATGGAGTGGAATTTTGATCGTTCCGTGTCGAAATCCAGTATCTTTGCGCTGTTAGCAATTATGCAGCAGGAAATACATGGAAGCAAACTGCTTACAAGATTCCCAGGGTATAAAGCTTGGGTAAAACAAACATTTTATTCTTGATTTATATGATCCATATGATTGCCTTACGAAACGTTAGTCTTAGTCAAAATTATAAATTTTTTAAAATCTAATAATTGCTTTTAAATTACTAAGTAATAGCTAATAATATATTCTATTTTTCTGTATTTCGCGGGACATTATCTAGAAATAAGTTGAATGCGGGACGTTTCGCGGGACGCTTCTCAGCGCGGGACAACAAGTGAAAACGCGGGACTGTCCCGCGAAACGCGGGACGTATGGTCACATTAACCAAATCTAAAATTGGCCTTTTGGTAGTTTTGGCTACACCTTTATATGGGGCTGTCCTATTGTGAAATGGGGCAAAAAAGGGACAAGAGAATTTTTATCTAGCTAGGGTAAGACGGTTCAGGACCACCATTTTTGAGAATGTCGAAAACGTTTACTTTCACTTTACCCTCTGTATCTCATAACCTAACTTTCCACAGCCGCACACACAATAAAGCCCCAGAAATATAAAATAATGTCCCCGCAATGTAGACTGCAAAACTTGGCCAAAAAAATTATTTTGTGGGGAGGATTGACGAACGATTTAAAAAATAAACTAAAATGCAAATGTTACAAATATGCGATCATGGGCAGTATGTATATTATATTTAAGAAGAATTTATGGTAGTCATCAAATACGGGTGATCAGGGGAAGGACAACGAATGGAACTAAAATTAAACGATATGTAGTTAACTTTTCGTCCCTCTGGATCCAGCATATTGTTCCACAATGAATTCGCGGCTATTGCGTATCCTTTTTGGCTTAGATGAAAGCAATCTAGCGACAGGTACGAAAAGTCAGTATCTCCATTTTTCTTGCGAGGCACAGAAAAGTTTTCCGCAAATGGCTGATAGTTTACAACGAAATCAACTCGATCGCTGAATTCGGCTCGGTTGCTGACGTTCCGCTGCAATTCATTCCAACTTAGAATAATCGTATTCAGTTGTTTTTTCATGTGTTGGAATTGTGAACCGAACACACAGGAACACTCAACCATGTGTAGAGCAACACATTCGCTAGGAACACCTATCACTTTGGTTAATTGACAAACATCTGTAAAGATATGTGCCGCATTACTTTACAATTTTATCTTACAATCACAATACTTATACGCACTCGGAGTAGATGCTACATTTACCATGGTACGTGGCAGATGATCTCTTAAAATACGTAAAGCTCTGATGAGGTTTTGTTCATGATCCAAAAGTATTTGGCTTGGGTTTTCGAAGTAACACACGTTTGAACAAAAATCGTTAGCCCCAATGAGGATTGTGATCAGTTTCCAATGGTTTTGAATGTCCACTTTTGAATCGCTCATCATTCTTTTCACAAGATTTTTCGCTTGATATGGTAAATCCTGGGACATCGCAGCTATTTCCGCTACATTAAACCTTAAAAAAGAACACATGTTAATAGTTTCCGATTACCAATGTGTCGCAACATAATGTTGTACCGAGACGATTTTTGATACGACAAGCCATCTGCCGAAGCGAAACCGTACAGTTTCGGGTTGAACTCTTTGAGAATGTTTGGAATTGTTAAAAATTTCCTCCACGTCTGTTGACCTCCAATGCTCCACGAAAGTCCTCTGTTCTCGACAGATACCTCCAGTAGCTGAGTGGCCATTGCGCCGTTCCCCGCGGTGAGCGAATCCCCCATTGCACCAACGATGTCTATGTCTCCAGGTCTCAAAGTGTGAACCGATGAAGGGATGGTTGCACTCCGCATGCTTGTTATATTGCATGGGAACGGTTCATGAGGAGGAAATTGTTTTTGTAGTTTCTATGAAAACGTATTTTTCGATTGGTTGAATATTGGGGCACAGATTTGAATTCTACTCACACCATATTTGAGGTTTTTTCTAAATTTAGAAATGTCTTCGCTGTTAGATCCAATATAGTTGAAAAGCATTTCTCGCGCTGACCGCAGCATTGATGTGAAAGGATAAGAGTCCAGAGAGGTAACCATAAACACGGGGTGACTTTCAGTTTGTTCTGTCGAAGCAACATATGCTGCTACACATAATGCAAGTAGTTGCATCTTGCAAAACTATTAAAATACAAAACAATAAAGGCAACTTGAATAACCAATTAATTTATTTAAATAATAATACCAACCACCATACATATATTCACAGAAGCCAATACGTGCATGCGATATCATTTTACGATTTAAACCATTTAAGGAAACATTCTTAAAATTCGTAACTATTAAAGGGTGGTGAAGGAGGGTGGGTGCCTTAAGTGTGATGACCCATACAAAAAAATGTATAAATGCTTCATACAAAAAGTTAATATAGGGAGGGGGTGGTGGTTTGGTGAGTTAAAAATGGCCAATCCTCATTTTTCATTCTTCATCATCTTTTTTTCCTCTATATTTTTTTTCTTGGAAAATTGGAAAATTGTCAAAATGCAACGTTCTCATGAGTTCTGAAGAAAACTAACTGAGGTATCCAAAGTTAGCGTGCCAGAGAAAAGGCCTATTTTGTTTATAATTAGCGTTTGGTTTAAAGTGTAATGCTGAATCGGAATTTGTTAAACGGTAGCGAAGCATATACGATTGTCTAAACAGACGATCTGAGAGACGAAGGTCTCGTCGATAATGAAATAAATGATTATGGTCATTCGTATCTGACACCTTAAAGAAGACAGAAGTCTATTTTATTCTCGCTCTACAAATCACGGTTTATTCCCTTAGTTCTCTGCCGGTAATCTTCATACCTACATTTCGGGTCGATAAATTGGACATTTCAGCTGGCGACGAGTGTGAAACGGAGTGTTAGTTAGTGCAGTATCTACCATTTTGGGTGTTGAAACAATAATCACTATTGTTTTCTAGGACATAATAGATATAGAAATCTAAAAGAAATAATAAGTTTGTTATAACCCTCTATTAATAGAAATTCTCTTTTATTCTATTAGTGAACAATAGTTCTCCAAGTTTGGTCATGATTGCGACAGTGAATCCGGTGAATTCTACGGTTGGTTGTCATCCTGCTAAGGCTATCTGCCAGTGTCCGGAAGTTCGGTAATTCCCGTAGACGCATTTCCGACGAGGTCCAGAGTACACACTTAAATCGAGAATTTCAGCTCGGTAATATTGTTTACTGATTTTGTTCGGTAAAAGCAAATTCAAACCGAGAGCTCAGTTAACTGAAAATAATTTGCTGATATACGCAATCATTTTTACCGTTCTCTCAGTAGTTTAAAAAAGAATACTGAGTTTCGGCGATATATATTACCGATCAATTCTGTTTTTAAAAAATGTTTTGCACTTGTCAAAAAATAAACTGATTACTCAGTAAATTTAAATGCATTTTACTGAGCATCCGTTGAAACAAGTACCGAGTTCTCAGTTTAGGATCAAGTACCGCCTGTTATGGCGTTTTTTTTTTCGATTCGAATTAGCTTATGATCAACTCCTTTACACGAGTGTTTTCGCACTTGTTTAGTAACACCGTTCCTAATTAAATATTCAGGTAAGGTCCAGTTTTTTTACCAGTATTGATAAGATTTTTTTTTTCCAATTTACAATAGATTTGTTGAGAAATTTCGTTAATTTTCTAGGCAAATAAAATAACCAAAAATTGCATTACCCGTTCATGATGCCGCTGCTGCTTACAAGCATATTTTTGTCTAAATTCTGGACCCGGATCTATACTAATACTGCAGGTATGTAACTTTTATAAAATAATTGTTTCCCTAGATTTTTTTTCTTTACAAATTACATTCTACAATTCTAGGAACAAAGTTGCAGGGCGGCAATGAGGCCTATGCCGCTATTTCGGAGGTAGCTCTCAGAGATAGGAGTAAAGTAATGGCACTGGAAGAAGAAAGATGCAGAAAAATATTTCACCAAAAATTCTGACGCAAAAGCTTTGTATATATATAAAGACTAATAAAGAACTGAAATTTTATTTATTTGTTGTTTTTTTTTTCATTATCAACGAGGAAGAGGTAAATTAAATTACAATTTATTCGGTACTTTGAATTACAGAAGCCGGTTATGTTTTACAGATCTACCAGTATTTTTTACCGAGTGCTCAGTAACTATTACAAATCTGCTCGGTATTTTTGACAATTCATTACCTTGAATGCTATACCGAGAACTCGGTAATAGAATTCGATTACCGAGGTGACTACCGAGAGCTCAGCTGTTGAGAAATCGGTAATTCATTTACCGAGCCCGGTGAATAGAATTAAGTGTGTAGGTGTTTGCGATTGGGGTTGCGAATTCTCGGCGTTAATTGACGTTTGCGTGTTGCTAACTGGCGAAGAACGCGGCTAGTCCATAGCTTGGGTCGACAAAGGCTGCACAGTGGTTCTGGTGAGTCGAAATTTTTATCTATATTTTTGGGGAAACGAACAGTTTTAAGACATAGAGGCGGAGTTCTGTAATTTTGAAAACTTCAAGCAGATGGCTATTAGGGACCGTATTGTTGCTGGCATCCGGGACAAATCTCTTCAGCAAAGATTGCTGAATGAGGAAAAGCTGACATTGGAAACGGCTGAGAAATTTATTGCGACATGGGAAATCGCTAGAAACAATGCCAAAAATATGGAATATAGCAACAGTACTGACCAAATATCATCTTTGAAATCTTTGAGTTTCCCTGGGGCAAGATTAAACTAGTTGGTGGCTACACTGAAGTTAGCCGCAAGACATAATATTGATTCGACACCTGAAACCGTTGATCGGTAAAAAATAGATTGGGTTATAGTCCTTATCGAAAGGATCGCTTTAAAAAAAGAACAATGGCAGAATAGACAATGGCAATCCGCAATCAGGACAAGGAAGGCAGAAATCATCAATGGAGTCGTCCCGATTATTCGCAAATGGTGTGCGATTTTTGTGGTGTCAAAGGGCACATCAAGCGAAAGTGTTTCAAACTAAAAAACATGCATAGGGATGCTGTGCATATGATTAATCCCAATGACTCTGGATCAAACCCGGACAATTTCTTGAGGATTTCTTGACGGATTCAGATAGTGAGAATGATGTGGATGGTGAGAAACATATTTTTCATTGTATGCATGTGTCTTCCATTGGTAGCATAAGTGAACCATGTCTTTTGAAAGTAGAAATTGATGAGGTCTTGTTTGACATGGAAATGGATTGTGGTTCGTCTGTAACTGTCATGAGTAAAAAACAATATTTCAGTCATTTTTCTAAAAAAATAACAATATGTGATAAGAAGTTAGTGGTAGTGAATGGTTCGAGTCTTTTGATAAAGGGAGAGGCAAATGTTTCGGTGCAGTTCAATGGAATCCTGGCAAATTTAAAACTTTTGGACCAAATTGTGAAAATACTTTTACCCCTTTACTAGGGAGACCTTGGATGGATGTATTTTTTCCAAATTGCAGAATTTTTTTGTTAATTTAGTTTCTTTTAATGCTGACGAACATGAAACAATTGATGAAATTAAAGTAAAGTACAAAGACGTGTTCATTAAATATTTTTCTTCGCCCATTGAGGGATTTGAGGCGGATTTGGTTTTGAAATCGGAAGTCGCTATTTTCAAGAAAGCCTATGATGTTCCGTATCGGCTACATGATAGAGTTTTAAATTATTTAAACAAATTAGAAAAGGAAAAAGTAATAACACCAATAAAAACCCTGATTAATCCACCTAGCGGTAATGGTGCCTTCCTCGTGCATTATAAAAATAGTATTTTGGCCATAACTTCCGAGCCCATAGTCCGATCTGACCAATTTTCAATAGAAAACAATGGCAGAGTATCCTGCGTCAAATGCAACTTGTTGCGAGTAAATCGGTTAAGGATAAGTCAAATATACTCTATTACCAATATAGTCCACTCCAGCTGATTTGAAGAGACAACACAGTATAGCGCCGCGGTGTCACAAAAGGCAATCATTGTAGTAAAGAGACGTTCCGAGGGGTATTGAAACGTATAATTCAATATTCAATATGACATGTCGAAATTATATGCTAGAAATCATCAAATGACCCCATTTTGATATTTGAGTTTAAAAATAAAATTTCGGAAAATGTAATTCAAATTTTCTTAAACTGTGAAATTTGTGTAATTTTTGCAATTGCCGCACCCCTTGGTTATCGTTTTCAGGCGTTAGTCTCCTTTTGTGACGCAAGATGGAGTGGATGTTCTGTCTCTTGCCTAACATATGGGGATTCACGAAGTGGACTATATTGTTAATATACTATACACAGGATTTTGTTTTTACACGATTTTTTTTCGCTCGTATTTTTGATCGTGTGACTTTAATTTGCCACCAAACTCTTCGCAACATGTTTCAAAAAATTCAAAATAAATCGAAGAAAAATCACATGATAATTAATATACGTTAAACATTTAGGATGAGTGGAAAATTGAGAAAATGTAAATCGCGTAAAAACAAAATCCAGTGTATTTGGATAAGTGCATGAAAAATGAGTGACATTTTTTTCCTAAATTTTTGTATAAAACAAAGTGGTATTTTGGTCACAACTTCCGAGCTTATAGTCCGATCTGACCAATTTTCAATAGGAAACAATGGCAGAGTGTCCTGCGTCGAATGCAACTTCTTCTTCTTCTTCTTCTACTTATTGGCATTACATCCCCACACTGGGACAGAGCCGCCTCGCAGCTTAGTGTTCATTAAGCACTTCCACAGTTATTAACTGCGAGGTTTCTAAGCCAGGTTACCATTTTTGCATTCGTATATCATGAGGCTAGCACGATGATACTTTTATGCCCGGGGAGGTCGAGACAATTTCCAATCCAAAAATTGTCTAAATCGGCACCGGGAATCGAACCCAGCCACCCTCAGCATGGTCTTGCTTTGTAGCCGTGCGTCTTACCGCACGGCTAAGGAGGGCCCCTTGTAACTTGTTGCGAGTAAATCGGTTAAGGATAAGTACCTGAAAAATTGATGACATTTCTTTTGGGTGGGTGCGCACAGACACACACACATACACACGGACATCACCTCAATTCGTCGAGCTGAGTCGATCGGTATACAACACTATGGGTCTCCGGGCCTTCTATAAAAAGTTTGTTTTTGGAGCGATCATATAGCCTTTACGTATACTTAGTATACGAGAAAGGCAAAACAGATGAATGGACTTCACCAGTAATAGTGGTAATGAAGAAGAATAATGAAATTCGTTTAGTGATTGATTGTAAAGTTTCTGTTAATAAGTTTATTATACCGAACACTTCGCCATTGCCGACAGCGCGAGACGTTTTTGCTGGATTAGCAAGTTGTTGGTTGCAAAGTTTTTTGTTAGATCTTGAGGCTGCATATACACAACTATCATTGTCGGAAAGGTCCAAACAATACATGGTAATAAACACTATTAAGGGGCTTTACATGTACAATCGGTTACCACAAGGTGCATCATCTAGTGCATCGATATTTCAGCAAGTGATGGACCAGGTTCTTAATGGAATTGATAATGTTACGGTGCTTGTAAGGAAAAACTGTTCAAAGTTCTTGAAAAACTTAGGCAAGTAAATATCAAAGTAAATTGGGACAAATGTCGGTTTTTTGTTACAGAGTTAGTTCATTTAGGACACGCCATTAGTGGAAATGGCTTGAGACCATGTTCGGACAAAATATCCATTATTGAAAATGCAAAAGTGCCGCGAAATGCAACAGAACTTAAATCGCTCCTTGGACTGATAAATTATTACCATAAATTTATTCCTAACTAGAAATACTAGAATAAGAGATCGGCAAAGACGCCATCTTGTTTCCAATCGAACCGTCAAAAGCGGTTCCAAATCGACTTGTTTACTTTTTTCACCCATAAGGGACAAGCAAAAAGTTCCATTGTTGCCAGTATTATTTCTACGATATCACACCTTTTCATACGTTGCCATTTCGACAGTTTTTCACTCCGCCGGTCTCTGGTTATAGGGTTGCTATTCCTAACTTGTCTTCAAAGCTTTTTTACTTGTACAGTGATCGTTCGCTAATTGGGGCACGACCTCACCCCAACTAGCGAATGCCGTTCGCTAATTGGGGCTTTTTGACAAGCGTCAATATTGTTTACTTTTTGCATTGAACAAAGAAAAATTTTACGCGCCAGAAAATATCGATCCCGGCATACACGGAAACAAAACTTCAACGCGTTTTTCACATCACATTCTGACGTTTAGCTGCTTTTTAATTGGGTTTCGCCCCAATTAGCGAACCCCCAACTAAAAAGCGCCCCAACTAGAAAAACCCCAATTAGCGAACGTTCACTGTATAACTTAATAAAAAATGATGTTAAATTTAATTGGGATGGCAAATGCGATAAAGCTTTTGAAGACAGCAAGAAAGCTTTAGTAAATGCACAATTTCTTGAATTTTATGATCCAAACAAACCAATAGTTATTGTTTCAGATGCTTCGGGGTATGGTTTAGGTGGTGTAATGGCACATTTGATAGATGGGGTTGAAAAGCCAGTATATTTTACATCATTTTCGTTGAATGCAGCTCAACAAAAATACCCAATTCTTCATTTAGAAGCACTAGCTTTGGTATGCACTGTAAAGAAATTCCATAAGTTTGTGTATGGTAAAAGTTTTTTTTATTTATACGGATCATAAGCCTCTAGTCGGAATATCTGGTAAAGAAGGAATGAATTCAATTTATGCCACAAGATTACAACGGTATGTGCTGGAACCATCAAATCACATGGGTAATGCGGACTTTTGCTCACGTTTTCCTCTAGATGTTGAATGTTATAAAGCATTAGTAAATAATATAAATTTCGGTAGGGAATTCCCAATTGATTTTTCCGTAATAGCTAGTAAAACCAAAGAAGATGTATTTCTGCAGAATGTTATTTCATTCATGACTAAAGCCCCAAACGCAATACAACGGAACGGCGACGGAAACGGCAAATTTGACAGAAAATATATGGGCTAACTGTCAAATTTTCCGTTTCCGTCGCCGTTCCGTTGTATTGCGTTTGGAGCTTAACGGTTGGCCAGCAAAGGTGAGCAAAGCATATATCGATGTGTATGCCAATCAGCAAGATCTTGAGTTGATATATGGATGTGTAATGAACTGAAATCGATCTAGAGTGTGAGGCTAACAATTGACAGTTTGACCGAAAGAAGTTGAAGAACCAGCGCGAGGTCGGGCAGGTTAGTCTAGGTTTATTTTATTTATATTGATAGAAATGGTTTTAAATACCTTTTTTTGAAATTTGGCATACATGTTTTTTGTACGTCGAAATACATATTGCGTAGCCGTGTTTTAAATATCATGACCAATAAAAAAACATGTAAGTAATAAACAAACAACCTGCCATATCAATAATTTAATAACAGTAATCGTTCGCTAATTGGGACACGACCTCACTCCAACTAGCGAATGCCGTTCGCTAATTGGGGCGTTTTGACAAGCGTCAATGTTGTTTACTTTTTGCATTGAACAAAGGAAAATTTTACGCGCCAGAAAATATCGATCCCGCCAAACACGGAAACAAAACGTCAACGCGTTTTTCACATCACATTCTGACGTTTAGCTGCTTTTTAATTGGGTTTCGCCCCAATTAGCGAACCCCCAACTAAAAAGCGCCCCAACTAGAAAAACCCCAACCAGCGAACGTTCACTGTATTAAGATTTTCATCGTTTTTTTTTCATTATTATTTTTTTATTTGTTCATTATTAATATTTGTATCGGAGATCATCTACAGTGACGGAAAAAAGTATTTGCGGTTAAGAGGTTCATGAACAAACTCACGAGATCTTAATTTCATTCCACAAAATCATATTTTTTTAAGGTTAACAATGTATTCGTAATTTATTCGTAATTTATTTGCTTCGCGGATGACATGGACATTGTCGGCCGAACATTTGCAAAGGTGGCAGAACTGTACACCCGCCTGAAACGTGAAGCAACAAAAGTTGGACTGGTGGTGAATGCGTCAAAGACAAAGTACATGATTGTGGGCGGAACCGAGCGCGACAGGGCCCGCCTATGAAGCAGTGTTACGATAGACGGGGATACCTCTTCGAGGTGGTCGAGGAATTCGTCTACCTCGGATCCTTGCTAACGGCTGACAACAACGTTAGTCGTGAAATACGAAGGCGCATCATCTGTGGAAGTCGGGCCTACTACGGGCTCCAGAAGAAACTGCGGTCGAAAAAGATTCGCCACCGCACCAAATGTGTCATGTACAAGACGCTAATAAGACCGGTTGTCCTCTACGGACATGAAACATGGACAATGCTCGAGGAGGACTTGCAAGCACTCGGAGTATTCGAGAGACGGGTGCTTAGGACCATCTTTGGCGGTGTGCAAGAAGACGGTGTGTGGCGGCGAAGAATGAACCATGAGCTCGCCCAACTCTACGGCGAACCCAGTATCCAGAAGGTAGCTAAAGCCGGAAGGGTACGATGGGCAGGACATGTTGCAAGAATGCCGGACAGCAACCCTGCAAAGATGGTGTTCGCTTCCGATCCGGCAGGTACGAGACGGCGTGGAGCGCAGCGAGCGAGATGGGCAGACCAGGTGCAGAACGACTTGGCGAGCGTGGGGCGTATCCGAGGATGGAGAGATGCGGCCTCGAACCGTGCATTGTGGCGTCAAATTGTTGATTCAGTGTTATCTGTTTAGATGTTAACTAAATAAATGAAATGAAAATAAATGAATGTATTCGTAATATTGTATTGATGATGATGATAATGATACTACCATTTATTGTAACAAGGCACCTGTCGATAGCACTGGCCATATCTGAGAAACGATTTGATCATGATTAACTATTGTTTGTATATAATCAAATTCCTGTATGAAGGGCCAAAAATAAGCAGAAACACTTATGCGAATCCACGGGATGAATTGAGAATCTCTTTCCAGAAGAAAACTCGTACATACAATAATATAATCTAGCCCTCGTTTCCCAGATTGACCCAATAGATGGAGAAAAGAGCCACCCTTTTATCCACGAGACGTTAACATTAAGATGTTGGCGATTCCACTCTTCCTATCCAAATCGCTATGTATTCGTAATAAAAGTATTCGCGGATTAGCTTATTACTCCAGAGAATGTTTGATAAGCTAGTTTTAGTAAGTCGTATGCAGTTCCTTGGCATTAACAATAACTTTCAAGTAATTGGGAATTGAATATGCCAACTTTTATGTAAATTTTGATGATATTTTATTCCACTGTTGCTTGTTCTGGATTTCATGATTACGGTCCATTTCTTCAGAAAATCCCAAACAATATTCGATGGAATTAAGAACAAGAAACAATAATGGAGTCCATGTGGTACGTTGTAAATGATCCATAACTTTACTAAATGGACAGTATGCTTTGGGTCATTGTCATGTCGGAAAAAGATCATAATCCCAATGAATAATATTCCAACGCTTTTTTCACTATTTAAATCAAAATTTTGAAGTCAACGTTCTCGTTCTCGACCATAATGCCATCTATAAAAAACACATGTTTCTAACTCCAGATGCCGCCAATCAACCCCACTGAATGACACCATTTCAAAATAGGTTTAAGCAACACACTAGGAGTTAACTTTCTGAAATCAGTATGGCGAACAACTTAATCGAAAAAGTATTTGATATGCGTAGTAGTGGATACCTTCCTGCATAACTAGTACCAAATGTTTTTCTCGATAAAGTTCCTCCTTTCGAGAAAACCCGCGTTAGATGTCTTTTGCCATACAAATTTCTGGCGGTTAACTCATGCTGGGTATTTGAGCATACGTTAGCGCCTAGATGCTGGCAGTGGCGAGTAGGAAATCAGCCACTGCTAATAATTAAATCTATATATATAAAACAAAGTTGGCATTTGTACGACCGCGACCGTACGACACACAGCCCAAGTAACATTTTAAGTTTTATTCCGCTCTAGGGATGGTTTTCAAGATAAAATAATAAGATCTAACAATAAAACCCGCTATTACATGACAACCTTGTGATGACCACTATAAGAGTAAGATATGTCCAAGTGGCCCTCTCTAGATAACTACTATAAACCTATTATAAGAGTATTTAGAAATCCTTTTTAAACCACTCGCAAAAAAAGGAATTTGGCTGCGGTCGCTGTCAAAAATGTTGCTTATAAAAAGGGAAACAAAACTTTGCTGGAAAATGATAACAAAATAAATTGTTGATGGCGATCATGATGTGGATGACTATAAAATAATTTTCTTTCAGGATTGTTTTTTAATTTACTTCTATCCAAATTAGGTGCGCGTTAAATTTCATGGTGAAAGCAAGTGGAAAAATAAGATTGAACACCACGCGCCCTCAAAATAATGTAGTTCTGGACATTTAATTTGAAATAATTATAACTACGATATCTTAGATCTCAATTGAATCAATTGATTATTCACCCTAATATATTTGTTATGCATGTCAATCACAAAAAAAGGGTTTTACGCGGTGGGAACATTGCTCAATCATGAATTTCAGGGATAAATTACATTGACTTAAAATGCTTCTCCATTTTCAACATGGCCATCTCAAATTTCTATCAGGAAAATGTTGCTCTTGTTAAACACTGTCATAAGCTCTTTGCAATGCAAATCTCCTTATTGGGGTAATCCATTTGACCACATTACGACCAAAAATTGTAGCTTTCATCGAGCTTTGAAAATATGGTTTATCACGCTCTTTATCACTACCGTAGAGCTGCTTATAAGATTAACAGGCGTTTGACGTTTGAAGCTTTTTCAGCATACTTAAAAGAGATTTATTGATAGCAATAAGATTGACAATAAAACTAAGCAACAGGCTGTAGCGAATGCTATGATAAATCCTGCTATAAGAATTAAATAAATCCAAGAAGCAGGGAAATTGTTACTTGGGAGGAATAGACAGCCCAATTTTTGCTAATTTATATTCGTTTTCTTCTTCTCTTTACGAGGAAAAACGTTATGATGAAATGGAAATGCTTTGAAAATCAAAACTCAATCTTTTCGATGAAATAGTTTTTCGTACAATTTGCATGGAATTTTAAAATTTTGATCATCTATATATATTAAACAAAGTTGTAAAAAAATGAGAGATCATTCTGAAGAACCGATTTGTTTTCTAGATAAATTGTGGACGCAAAAAATTGTATCAGAAAATTTACCAATTTTTGGCGAGACAAAGTTCGCCGGGTCAGCTAGTTTATTATAAATAACACAAATAACACAAATATCATTATGAAGCAAATATGTTTAATACGAGTGGTGGACATTTTGTAGAAAAATTGGCTCCTTCATTGTTGGTAACCTAGATATTTTAAAACACATTTCAACCATTCTAAAATGCTTTCAGTACTCTAATTCATTAGATTTGTATCAAATATCCAACTTTACTAGGTTGGCATCGCAAGAATTGCTTGCCTTCGATGTAAACAGTTTCATCGTTTTATACATTTTACAGAACATGGAACCTTTAGCACTTGTTTGCATTCTCCACATTCTCCTCCAGGTTTGCGATAGTGGATCAAGCCGAACGGAAAAAAGTCATTGAAATGAAATGCATACTTTGGTTGTTGATGCTCGGTGATGGTCATCGCGAATTAGCATATAACTGTGCTCGACAGTTTATTTTTAACTTCTGGCGCGTGTCACTGAACTGAAATCATAAATATAGGTCAAATTGTGGAAAACGCGCGTGCAAACATTTTCCAAAAGCAATAACAATTTTTTTTTATCAATCTGGATGATAAACATCTTCAATTTTTGTTTATTCAGAGAAGTAGCTAAAGTAGTAGCTAAAAATGGTAGAAACATTCGATATAAATTTATCATAGAGGAAAATCGAAAGCAAAAAGCGCATAGAAATCACAAAAAAATTAATAATTCAAGTATCTTCTTCTTCTTCTTATTGGCATTACATCCCCACACTGGGACAGAGCCGCCTCGCAGCTTAGTGTTCATTAAGCACTTCCACAGTTATTAACTGCGAGGTTCCTAAGCCAGGTTACCATTTTTATATCATGAGGCTAACACGATGATACTTTTATGCCCAGGGAAGTTGAGACAATTTCAATCCGAAAATTGCCTACACCGGCACCGGAATCGAACCCAGCCACCCTCAGCATGGTCTTGCTTTGTAGCCGCGCATCTTACCGCACGGCTAAGGAGGGCCCCAAGTAGTATGGAAAATTATTTGAACATTTGCGATCAACTTAATACGGCTATGCACACAGCATTTGATGAGTATAATGCAAAAACTGAAGCGGAAATTAAATCTTGTCCCAAAATATTTTTCCAATATGTAAACACCAAACTAAAGACTGACAATTTTCCCTCAATAATGTACATAGACAGCAAAGTGAGTACTAATTCTGATGAGATTTGCAATTTGTTTGCTGAGTATTTCCGTGAAATTTACTCTGAACACTCAGATGAGGACCGTGATCGCGCGTTTTTTGATTTCTATCCTGAGTAATCAAACGATATAAGCGTCGACCAAATTAATGTTCTTGACATATTGGACGCGTTGAAACAATTGTACGTAACAAAGAGTACCGGTCCAGATGGTGTTCCCTTCATATTTTTGAAAACTATGGCAGCTGAGCTCATTGCTCCTTTGTTTTGGCTTTTCAATATGTCATTAAAATCTGGAGAATTTCCTAAACCGTGGAAAACTTCCTTTTTGGTGCCGATTTTCAAGTCTGGCAAAAAATCCGACATCCGCAATTACCGCGGAGTCGCTCTTCTCTCCACCATTCCAAAATTATTCGAAGCAATTGTCAATGAGAACATATTCAACCAAATAAAAAATAGGATCACTACAAGGCAGCACGGATTCTTTAAAGGTCGGTCGACAGCTACGAACTTACTGGAATTTGTGAATTATTCTCTTGAAGCCATGGACAGAGGAAATCACGTTGAAGTTTTATATACGGATTTTAGTAAAGCGTTCGATAGAGTCGATATACCAATGCTTCTCTTTAATCTGCGAAAAATTGGAATCCAGCCTGGACTCCTTAAATGGCTTGAAGCATATCTGACCAGTCGCAATCAAATAGTTAGGTTCAAAGGAAAGCAATCTGTAGCTATTCATACCACATCGGGAGTCCCGCAAGGCTCTCATTCAGGTCCGCTATTGTTTATTTTGTTTGTAAACGACTTGTCCTTCATTCTAAAACATCTAAAAGTATTGATTTACGCTGACGATATGAAACTTTTTATTGAGATCAAAGACGCTGAAGACATGAACACATTCAAACACGAGATCCAGATATTTCATAACTGGTGTATAAAAAGTTTGTTACAGCTCAATATAAAGAAATGCAACTTAATTACTATAAGCAGAAAACGAAGTATTCCAAATATGACAATCACTTTAGGTAGCCAAAAGGTAACAAGATGTGATAGAGTTGGCATAATCATAGACTCTAAGCCTACGTCCATTGACCTTTATAATACTATTATAAACAAAGCTAATAATATGTTAGGATTCATAAAAAGGTTTGGCTACAACTTCCACGATCCATACACTATAAAAACATTATATATTGCTTATGTCAGATCGATACTTGAATATTGTAGCATAGTTTGGTCACCTTACACAGTCACGCATGACACAAGAATTGAGTCGGTACAAAAGCAATTTTTATTATATGCACTACGCAAGTTGGGGTGGACTCAACTTCCACTCCCGTCTTATAAAGCACGATGCATGCTAATTAGTATACAAACATTGAAGGAACGACGGGAATATGCGATGCTATCTTTCATTAATGATGTTATCTCGAACAAGGTCGACTCAGAGGCAATATTATCTAAATTAAATTTTTATATCCCACAAAGACCTTTGCGAAATCGAACTTTATTTGCCTGTAGTAGTCATCGTACAAACTATGCGAAATTCGGACCCATAAATCAAATGATGGCTGCTTATAATAAACATTGGAATGCTATTGATTTCAATACATCTAAGACTAAATTGAAACAATACTTGCGTACTCAGTAAATGCTTGGTGTGTATAATTTTCATATCGGATAAAAGTGTTTAGTAATTTTAAGTAACGGAGAACTATATTATAAGACTAAATCTGTATCAAACGGTCTACAAACATGATTGACGACAATAAACAAAAAAAAAATTTGAATCACAAATTAATTACCTGGCGATGGTTATTTATTTATCGCGTTTTATTCATTAAACATAACAAGAAAAGCGCGTTAAGGTGACAAATAATTTTCTATTCAGAAAATTAGGCTCCATACTCCCATTAATTCGAAGGCGCTATTAGGAGATCTGGCGTGCAGAGGAACGGCACTATCATCAAACGGTCGCATATGCTCCTGGGTTTTGCGGACGGCATCGACCTTATTGGAATCGATCGCAGAGCAATATTGGAGGCTTTTGTCCCACTGAAGAGGGAGACGGCGAGGATAGGCTTAACCATTAACTCTACCAAGACAAAGTACATGGTGGCAGGTAGAGAAAGGGGAAGACCTAGTGATGTTGTTGCAGAGATAGTGCTTGATGGGGATGTGTTTGAAGTTGTTGAAGAATTTGTTTACCTTGGAACGCTTGTGACATGTGACTATGACGTTTCCCATGAAGTGAAAAGGCGTATTGCTGTTACGAATAGGGCCTTTTACGGATTACGTAACCAGCTTAGGTTCCGCAACATGCAGACGGAAACGAAGTTTGCTCTATACAAAACTCTGATTCTACCGGTAGCCCTTTATGGACATGAAGCATGGATATAAGAAGAGGCGGACCGGAGAGCTTTCGGGGTTTTAGAGCGAAAAGTGCTGCATACAATACTTGGAGGGAAACTAGAAAATGTTGTGTGGCGCAGGCGCATGAATTATGAGCTGTATCAAGTATACAAAAAAGAAAGTATTGTGAATCGTATAAAATACGGCAGACTTCAGTGGGCTGGTCACTTAGTGCGAATGTCGGAAAAAATAATAGCGAAAACAATATTCAACAGAGAACCAGATAGGGGCCGGGGACTTCGTGGAAGGCCACGAACACGCTGGCTGCACACGGTGGAATCGAACCTGGGGACCCTGAACGTTCGGGGAAACTGGAAACGCCCAAGACCGATGATTATGGAGCTCTACAATACGCCAGGCATAGGTGTTTCGACGCTGTAGCCAACCAGGTATCCAGGTAGGTACTCCCATCAATTTATATTGTTGAGTTTCTCGTACAACATAGCTGTAACGAATGGCTATCATTTCATACCGAACGTGATCTGATTCATAGAAAGCTTGTTTATGGTTTATCTACTAATCGTCTCTTAGATGGCGGAAGATGATCTGGGATATCACTTTGTAGGTGGCATTTAGAATAGTAATCGCACGAAACTTCTCACACTCGAGCTTTTCTTGTGTAGATGGCGCATCTGACCCCTTCCTTCCATTTCTCCGGTAGGTATTTAAAAATCATGTATCTCGGTATTCCCGTCACTCTAAGAATTATTATAAGACACATTGTTCTATTTTTGTGTTTTTTTCTGTTCTATCAAACGTTTCCTCATGTTATACTTTTCATACTGGCAATTCCGAAACCTCTTGTGGGAGATAGTAGAGTTCTCTATTTATTTTATATGCAACTAACCAACTAACCAACCAACTAACCATCTCTCATATTCCTAAGCGTTCACAAAGACGTGGCCAGGACAGAATTTGACGATTTTTAATCCTTACGTGGCCGACAGGGTACCAGTGTTCCTTTTGCAACTTCAAGTGGTGGTGTTAATGCCTAGGGATATAATAACTAATAGTGGAATTGCATTGGGAATTGGGAAACCGAACAGCTACCGGAGGAGTGGAAGGAAGGGGTTATATGCCCCATCTACAAGAAAGGCGACAAATTGGAGTGTGAGAACTTTCGAGCGATCACCATCCTTAATGCCGCCTACAAAGTGATCATCTTCCGTCGTCTGTCACCATTAGTGAACGAGTTCGTGGGAAGTTATCAAGCCGGCTTCATTGACGGCCGCTCGACAACGGACCAGATCTTTACTGTACGGCAAATCCTTCAAAAATGCCGTGAATACCAGGTCCCAACGCACCATCTGTTCGTTGATTTCAAGGCGGCATACGACAGTATAGACCGCGTAGAGCTATGGAAAATTATGGACGAGAACAGCTTCCTGGGAAGCTTACCAGACTGATCAAAGCAACGGTGGATGGTGTGCAAAACTGTGTGAAGATTTCGGGCGAACACTCCAGTTCGTTCGAATCGCGCCGGGGACTAAGACAAGGTGATGGACTTTCGTGCCTGTTGTTCAACCTTGCGCTAGAAGGTGTCATGCGGAGAGCCGGGTGTAACAGCCGGGGTACGATTTTCAACAGATCCAGTCAATTTATTTGCTTCGCGGATGACATGGACATTGTCGGCCGAACATTTGCAAAGGTGGCAGAACTGTACACCCGCCAGAAACGTGAAGCAACAAAAGTTGGACTAGTGGTGAATGCGTCAAAGACAAAGTACATGCTTGTGGGTGGAACCGAGCGCGACAGGGCCCGCCTGGGAAGCAGTGTTACGATAGACGGGGATACTTTCGAGGTGGTCGAGAAATTCGTCTACCTCGGATCATTGCTAACGGCTGACAACAACGTTAGTCGTGAAATACGAAGGCGCATCATCTGTGGAAGTCGGGCCTACTACGGGCTCCAGAAGAAACTGCGGTCGAAAAAGATTCGCCACCACACCAAATGTGTCATGTACAAGACGCTTATAAGACCGGTTGTCCTCTACGGACATGAAACATGGACAATGCTCGAGGAGGACTTGCAAGCACTCGGAGTATTAGAGAGACGGGTGCTTAGGACCATCTTTGGTGGTGTACAAGAAGACGGTGTGTGGCGGCGAAGAATGAACCATGAGCTCGCCCAACTCTACGGCGAACCCAGTATCCCAAAGGTAGCTAAAGCCGGAAAGGTACGATGGGCAGGACATGTTGCAAGAATGCCGGACAGCAGCCCTGCAAAGATGGTGTTCGCTTCCGATCCGGCAGGTACGAGACGGTGTGGAGCGCAGCGAGCGAGATGGCAGACCAGGTGCAAAACGACTTGGCGAGCGTGGGGCGTATCCGAGGATGGAGAGATGCGGCCTCGAACCGTGCATTGTGGCGTCAAATTGTTGATTCAGTGTTATCTGTTGCAGACTAAATAAATGAAATGAATGAATCAAGTAAACGGGGTGCAGAAAACGCGGCGGTACCTTTCATGAAGGGTTCGCCGCGTGCAATTTTGAGAAAATCAGGCAATATCATATCCAGAAAATCTGACAATATAAGGACCTAATGGAGAAGCGAACCCTACACAGAAAAAATAAAGAATTTAAAAATTTGATTGATGAGATAAGTTTATTACTTCTGCTTGAAGTTAAATGCATTTCACAAATTCCTTTGGAATACACCCAACTTGTTATCAACTTGTTCTTGATCGACCTTTTGTCCTTTTTGACCTTTTGTTCTTCTCGACCTTTTATCCTTTTCGACCCTTTGTCCTTTTGTCGTTTTGTCTTTTCGACCTTTCGACCTTTTCTCCTTTCCACCTTTTGTCATAGATTCGAATTTTATAAAGTTCGATAAACACACATCCTAATAACTAGGGATCCTATGAATGTAGGATCCCTACTAATAACTATAACGGATAAAAACATGACAAATGCATCATCTCATCTAAAAAGCGGTGCTTATTGGAATACTTGGCTCTTTAGTTCTTGTTCATTGCAGCAAAAGGGTAAAAAGGGCCTTCTAGACAGATTGTGATGATAGCTGAAATTGTCTTAGTCCTCTTTTCTATTCGCTTTACATATGTGTAAAGTTGCAGTTTTAAATCATATTAAAAATCAATAGTACCAATTTGAAGAGCAAACATTCAGTAAATTCACTTGTCATAAGACGAGTTTGTACAATCCCATTTAATTCCACCACTTAATTGTACCTTTACAGATACGTATTTCGACCTCAACAGTAAGGCCGTATTCAGTGTCTCGTACTTGGGATTGTACAAACCCGTCTTATGACAAGTGAAGACATTCCACTAAAAAGCTCAAAATAATTTTCTTAACATTCACTAAATTGTGGTAACAAAAATTTATATTTCATGTGTATTTATCTAAAATTTAGTTTTGGGTAATGCGGATTTAGCGCGGAATAAATTTCATTTCGCACGGAATTGGCGTGGATTTGATTTTAGTCGACGCGCAACATATTTTGAGGATCTCCGTAACAACTTTGGCAAGTCAAATCAACAGTCCTTCCAGAAATAAATATATCTCTTTACACCCTAAGATCACTTGAAAAATCGATTTATCCGAGGATCGGAGACCCAAGTCATATAGACCATTCCCGTAGTCTGGGCAAACCATAACTTATCATTCTTGTTTGACATAAGAAGTGCTCATTATGAATGGGCAAGACTCAGTCATTAAGGGTTTGCCCACATGCACTTTATTCTGTTCATCACAAAACAGTGTCGTGTAGTTGTAATAAAATTCTTGTTTAATATTACATAACGAATTTCTTTAAAATGTCTCCCTTTTACCATGTTTGTTTATAGACATATCATGATTCGCAAATTTTATTTTTCCGCAATCTAAAAACTCCCTTTTTATTTAAATAAAAAAATTAAAATAAACCGGTTTGACTCGAACTACACCGATATCCTTCAATGTTTCAGTAGCTACAATTTCAGTCAGATTTATTCTTATCATCCTCTGCCTCTAGCTACTTCTACCACGATCCGAGTGATTGTAATTGTAGGCGAGCCTCTGCTCTTGCTCATCGTGTGAGTTTATTACCAGCCAACAACAGCCACTTCCCGGCTGATGTTCGGAGTTTAGGAGATTGTATATTAGATTAGAGTGGGACGCAGTTGTATGGAAAAACGAAAACTTCATCCAGTCAAGTAAGATCAAGGTTTTTCTGAATCGTTCTGGGACCCCAATCAACTGTGCAAAATATGTGCTCGATTGGTTGTGTCCTCGCTTTCCGCATCGCGTTTTAAATTTATATGGAGATTGTTATTGGAAAACGCACTTTTTTACATTTTTGTTCTTAGTGGCTTCAAGTCAGCCACGTAACTTAATACGTTAGCATATAGTCTAAAAGATGCCGAAAGAGTTTGCTGAAGAAGGTACGTAGCTGGAAGGTCTACAAAAAAAATTATTACCCCTCGAAAATTGATTGTTCAAGACATATGCAAGAAATAAATGCCAGCACTACCGGTTGTCAGAGGGCAAAACCCAACTTCCTTTTTGTAAGATTTTTACTTTATGAAATGGTTCCGAATAACTCCCATTAGCTCTAAAGCCCTAAAAGATCAATAATTTTGAAATCAGTTAAATTATTGGTCCACGTTGGAAAGTGTTGGCATAATAAACGATTTTTTGCATAAGGTTTGAACAATCAATTTTCAAAGCATTATAATTTTTTTTAGGCTGTTCCAGCAACCAAAGTTCTTCAGCAAAGTTTTTCGGCATCCCCAGGGTTATACTTAAACAGAATGTGCCACTTGGTTTACTTCGACCTGAAACCTGTAGAAGCAAAAATGCAAAAATATACGCTTTCCAATCTCCATACGAACTTCAAACGCGATATGGGAAGCGAGGAAGCAACCAATCGGGCCCAAACCTTGCACAGTTGTTAGGGACCCAGACGCCCCACTCTATTGTATATGTATATAAATGTCATTCATTTTACAAAGGTCCGGCTAAGCGTGCCTTTTGTTCGGATTAGTAGCTCAAAAAGTGTTAACATTTCTGATCAGTTGATTGCTGACGTCAAACTCACACGAGATTTTATTCATGAGGTGTGAGTTCGACGTCACCGTTCTTTTGTTTTCGGCACCCGAGCCACCGCCGACGTCGTGCGACACGAATACTGTTACTGATTCCGACTTTTCACGAACACGTTTGTGCTCTCTCGCCTGAACCTTGATCAAATCCATAACATTGTACATAATATGTATATTAATAAATATGCCGGTACCGTGAACACGATTTAACTAGGGCGGATGCGTCAGTAGTTCCTGGAAATGTTTTCAATTATTTATTAGTTTGTCATTTTAGTAATAAAGAGTACAAAATTAGAAAATCAATAGTCGTTACTAAAGACTACACACTTAAAATAATCGCCGAATTCGGTAAAATTTTACCGAAATCTCAACAACAGAACTGTTCGGTAAATAATTTAACTGATTTTCGGTGATTTTGACAGTTGAGCAATGGAAAAATTACAAAAAATCTGTAAAATAAATTACCGAACAGTTCTGTTGTTGAGATTTCGGTAAAATTTACCGAATACGGTGAAATGAGTTAAGTGTGTATCGTTTTACATCCTATATAAGAACCTGTAGTAGATATGATCCTAGATATAATAAAGAGCAAAACGGGGCAAACTTTATTTAGCAAGTGTATCATCATTTGTCATCCGTCATCAATCGATGCGGATGGAAATGATAGTTGATCGGGTTCTTAGAAGCGAGCGTATAGAAAGTTCGGCTCGGTTCGGAAAAAAAAGATCAACGCATCTGTTGAGCGGTACTGCATACGCTAGTATGTATGCTTGAGGGAGACAAATGATGAAGGAGTTTTGGTTCAGCTATGTATAGAACTTGGCCTGGCTCTGGTTCAGGCAGTCTGTAGAGATGTCGCAAATTAATCGATTAATTTTGAAACGATTACTTCCCAACGATTAATCGATTCAATAATCGACAAGAATCGAGACTAATCGATTAATCGGGATTTTACGACAACGCTTAGATGTCGATTACTTCGATTAATCGATTCATCGTTGTGATAATCGATTAATTTTGAATCGATTACTACTCAACGATGAATCGATTCAATAATCGTCAAGAATCGAGAGTAATCGATTAATCGAGATTTTACGACATCTCTAGCAGTTTGTTGGTAATTGTTGTTGTAGCGATAGCACGCTTTGCGTCTTTCCGCCGGTTGGTAATTTAGATTACCAGCCGAATGGCGGATAAGCGTCACGGCAGTACCCATGTAGCAAAAGATTGGCAAAGAACTTGGGCAACTTTTCAAAAAATCTAGGATATAAAAATTCGACAAAGCACGAAAGATAAAAATAAATAGTACTTTGTACGATGTAAGAAAGCCGGTAACCTTGCAAAAGTCGCATTGATTTATGATGCAGATGAATCGGCAACAAGTGAACGAGATATTGAAAACGTAGAATATTCTGGCGATTGTCGTTAAATGAATCAAAGATTCTTGCGTTCTTTTCCGAGCAACATGATCTTAACAGTGACCACGTTAGACATCACATCGTATATTTACCTATAACAATGTGTTTTACTGCATCAATGAATTAAAAAAAAACACATTGAACTGCCACACATAAATAACAATTTTATGAGGCGAATGAATTTGTTCACATTTTAAATCTCGTAAACAAATTAATTTTCTATTCTAGCACTTTCCAACATTTGCATTTATTTAGGATGATCAGCTATTCTCTCATTCACCCTGCAAGTGTATACTGAAAACACGCATTGAGGCAAAAAAAACAGTCTCGCGGAAAGAAGAATATTAAGGGTCTGTCTCATTTGGATAATTAAACTTAAAAGTAATAGTTCGAAAATTAAAAAAATAACCGGTAATAAGAATATCTGGTGCTACCCAGCAATTCCAATGGGACATCGACAAAAAATGAATCGATATCTGTCAAAAGTAATTTTGCTCTGCGAGCAGGGTTATTCGATAATTATTAAAATTTACTTTAAAGTTTAATTTCAGGTTAATTCTCCAAATGAGACAGATCCTAAAAATTTGGAGCTGTGTGTACCCTGAGAATACATAGAGCTGTCTGCGTTGGCTGATTGGTGGTGTCGTTTCCATTTTCAAGTTCAGTTGTACGATTGTCGTGGAGTGTTTTGTTTGAATAATTCCAAGGAGTTGCACCGGGATCAACATAATGGCCAACATTAGAAAGATGTATGCCTCTCGCGCTTGCATTTTGGCCAAAGCCGCCAATGCCAACAATGCTCGCTGCTACTGCAGTGGTAAGTTTGATATTCCTAACTTAAATTTTAGATACCCTCTTTTGATCATTGAATGGAAAATTAAAATTTCAAATACCTTTATTTCAGGGCATTTAAAACATCAGTAAAAATATATAGGGGAACTGTTCCGTTTTTCATCTCAATCACGGACAGAAAACTGTTGTCATTGAACCAAAAAAAAAGATTGTTGTTTACAAGTCGTCACATTCCCAGTGTTGCCACTAATTTTTCGAACTTCACCTTCATTTTCAGGCGTAAAAATCTTTTTCATCTTTATTTGTGAGCAAAAAATCTTGAAAAAAATCTTTATGTACTTAAGGCTGAAGCGCATGCCATCGTTCGTCATTTCGCCCGTCAAATTTGACATTTTTCCCGTGAATAAACTGTCAAATTCGACGAGTTGATTGGCGAACGGGTCTTTGTGCTCCAGGCTTAAACTTGAATAGGTGTTTGGGGCCGTCCAGAAACCACGTGGTCATATATGGGGGGAGGGGGGGGTTTGGAAAATGACCACGATAAGCCACATGGGGGGAGGGGGGTGTTGCTCTCGAACCACGTGGTTTTTTTATTTTGGGAAATTCATTATTGGTGTTTCAGATGAACTTTTTTCGATTTTCTACTGGAAAATCTATGGAATTTCCATCGGAAATATTTTGGCATATTCCGAATAATTTCTCTTGGAAATTAAAGAAAAAACTGCTGAAAATGTCTGTCTTTTCTTTTGGAAAACGAAAAAAAAAATCCATTGGAAATTTAGAAGAATTTCCTTTGAAGATTCATTAAAGTTGCCCAGGATTTTGAAAAAAATCTTTAGAGATTCTGTAAAAAAAGTAAGCTGGATTTTGTTTTCTAATTTATACTGAAAATTCTTCGGAATTTGATGTTTAATGGAATTTTCATCGTAAATATGCACTTCGGATCCTTCTACGGATTCTTCTAGTTCTTCAAAATTTCTACCGAACATTTTTCGGAACTCTTCCACAGAATTTCGGAAAAAAATGGCTTGTCAATATTCCGAAGGATTTCCCTTGCAACTTCTTGAAAATTTAGAAGATCTTGGAATTTAAAATTAATCCAAGCAATAAATGTAGGCAATAAGAAGCCTAGTTTTTATGATATTGAACAATTAGGATAATTGATCGAAAAATTTAATAATGCACCTAAATGTTCTAAATGCACAAAATTCTAGTAGTGCGTATGAAAAAGGATATGACATAGAGAAGCTGGCTTTTTAAAATCAACATGAAATTCTAAATAGAATGCTTCTTAAATTCATAAAAGGGTCTTAGAACTAAGGAGATTCCTGCGGTATGAAAAAAGTGGCAGTGTTCCAGAAAAAACTCCAGTTCCTAAAACAATCTAGGTTAAAAATAGTGTTATAATAACGATTGAAATTGAACTCCAATATTAACCCTTTCAGGATGGATGGGTAATATATTCCCAGCGTTTTAGATTGTATATAAAATCACAAAAGAGAGCTAGGCCACCATTTTCTTCAGTAAAATTGTTCATCTAGATATTGGCTTTACAGAAAAAATATGGGAGCTCAAACTTGACTGACCCTGAAAACTCAGATATCCGAAACCTTGGGAAGATTTCGATTCTAAGAACATGCAAATTAAGTTGAAATGTTTGAATCATTCCGAACACTGGGATATTATATCATACATCATTCATAAGTTGGTTAATTGAATAAATCAAATGATCCAAACTCCAAAATAATGATTGGTCTATAATATATTTATTCCTCTATGAGTCCCTTCTGAAAGGACCATTGACTGAAGCATATTCGAGATGTGGAATAAAAGTTCCTTGGAAAATTATTCGAAAGAACCATCTGAGTGACCGAGAAAATATTTTTAGTATGGCATCGTTGGCTTCCACGAGTCGATATCAAAATAAAATTTCAATGAAGAATTAGAAATTTTGAGAGATGAGCCAGCTCTGGACTGAAAATCTCTTTAATAGAGAAAAAATAGAAATTTTCCATAATAAAATAGGAAATTGCCAATAAAGAAATCAGGGTATGAGTATTAAATAAATATAGAATTACAACAAATAGAGCAAAATTTCCATAAACAGTTAAAAATTTTCCACAAAACAACAATAAATTAGCACTTGTAAAAGCAAAAATTGCAATTATGAAATATGAATTTTCCATAAAGAAATCAAACGAAAAAATACAAAATTTTCATGAATAAATCAATATTAGCGAGCTTGGCCTTTTGGGTGTTAATAGCTGAAATATTCACTTTTTTTAAAATATACAAATGTTTTTAAATCTGTTGTGTTTTTTAGAAGCAGGTAGATATTTGTAATGAGAGTATATTTTGAAACGAGTTTCAAGGTATTTTTGTACCATCCCATTTATTGCAAATCAAGGTGATCAAAAGTTATAAACCTTTCAGGTTTGTAGTGTGAATATTTTGACTTTTTGCATTATGAATGAATCGCCTGATTTGAGCGTGCTTACAGCGGCACACTAGGAGTTAACTTTCTGAAATCAGTATGGCGAAAGGCATCTAAGGATCGATTTCTCAAAATCAAGCACCTTCATCAAAAAAAATATTTGGTAGGCGTAGTAGCGGACACCTTCCTACATAATCGGTACCAAATAGTTTTTCATGAAAAGTTTCTAAATTTGAGAAAACCCGCGTTAGATGTCTTTCGCCATACAAATTTCTGGCGATTAACTCATGCTGGCTATTTCGCGCATATATTGTAGATCCAGTTGAAAACCGAACTGAGCTCTCACGACAATCGCATTTTCTTCCATTTCTAAATGTCGCAACCGCATCTCGAGTGGTGCGCATAATGGCGCACGTCTATGGCATAGATGCGCACTACTCGCGATGCAGTTGCGACATCCGGAAATGGGAGAAAATGCGATTGTCGCGAGAGCTCAGTTCGGTTTTCAACTGGATCTACAATACTATAGCGCCTGGATGTGACAGCGGCGGGTAGAAAATCAGCCACTGCCAATAGTTCATTGAATTGCAACGTTAAAGCCATCTTGGCAACTTCTGTCACTGTCACTGTCAGCTGTCACTTTACTTTCGGAAAAATATTCTGCTCGATTATTCCATAAGTAAAAGTGACAATTTGCTCCATGCAGATCAGTTGTCAAAATTCCTCTTGGTAATATTGAACAAAATTCCGTAACCTCTCTACTTTTTAAGTCGATACTGGCCTTAACATAACATTTTTTAACGCAAAATAGCATTAATCGTGCTGGTATACCATATATATATTCAGTCGGTTACTAACCAAAGTTTTAATAAAGATATTCGGCCAAAACCGTCTATGATATTTTTAAGAAATTCATCTTTCTAGATGTTGGAAAGGATAATCAGATAAAGCGATTTAATTTCACTGTACATGTTCGTATACTCAGGGCTTTCCGATTGGAAAATACGATTGACTTTACAAGCAGTAGGTCATCCCGAGTAGAAGAAAATAGCTGAATAATATCAAATGTTGATAAGATAGTAAAATGAGATATGAACATGATTGATATAAGAGATAAAAGATCAAACGACAATATCAATATTTTGGATTGAAATATCATGAAGAGATCAATTTATGCTATTTATAATAAGAGATCAGTATCATGTGCCACAAGTTTGTTCTTATCTATAGCATATTTTGATATTTAAATGATATTTTGGTGCAAATTTTTGATATTGTTGCCTGTTCTTTTATCTCTTATATCAATCAAGTCTATATCATGTTTTTTTATTCTGTTCATGACTTCTACCCGGGATCCCAAGTAACAATTAGTAGCCACAAACAGACATCATTGTCGAACTAAGGTTTAATAAAAGTATTCGTAGCTGAATAATGCATAGTATTGAATAAGAAGTTGAGCAAACAATGCTGACATTAGTAACCATCTACTGTTCCACTTTCAACTATATATCTGAAAAATACGTTTTTAAAAGTTACCGAAACATTTCTTTCTATTTCGAAACTCATATTGAACAATTAGCTGAATACAAAAAACTTAAACTTGCAAAGTTTTTCCTATTCATCATGATTTATATGTTGAAACAATTTGTGTTTGAACCATTGAACAAACGCTTGAAAACTCTACTACAATCTAAGCACAACACAAGCTTATTTAGAAGTCTAATAATTGACGTTATCAGTAAACAACATCGCTTCTGTAGATGAATCCAACGAAATTTTGTTAACATAATCTTGAAACGCTGAATAAACGTTTGACAATTTGCTTATTGCAATAACAACAAAAGCTTTGAATAAACGTTGTGTTACATTTTACACTAGCTATAACATCATGGAATTCCTGTTCAGCTTTTGTACGATTGTTGTTAACTTTGAAGGATAATGACCAACAATCCCATTACAGCTATTTAACCAGTATTATTCAACAACGTGAGGTTTATATTTTTATTCAGCTTGGTGCTATCCAAGGTGACAAATATAGCCGATGGTAAACAAGAGGACTTGGGGTTCAAAGGTCGTTGGATCGATACCGATATCCTGTTCATAATTTATTTTTCATCGCATGTGGAACAATGCCTTAATAAGTGTAGCAATGTTGTGAAATAAAAGTATTTAGAAACGCATAATTAAAAAAGCCTAATCAGTAAGTCGCTGACAAGTTGAATTAACATTATACCTGGTTTTTTAACAAAGTTGATGAATAAATATTGTTATCTACTGTTTATTTATAGTTGAAGAGAGGTTTCTAGTTGTTGTTGAATAAATACTCCATTTTTGGGCGAACAATGCTGGAACAAATGGTATCATGTATGATAGTATAATTTTTAATCAACGCTGGCTGAATAAATCTGACCATACTGATGTTTATTCAACTGGCAATTGTTACTTGGGATGGGATCGTAGAGGTGACGACGGTGGCGCTGGGCATTTCAATAATTGTCACAGTTCGAATAGAACGTAAAGTACATGATTAGCTTTGAAAAACGATCAACATTCCGTTTGACTACTGAGTCAAGCGATAGCCATCTGGTATTTTACGTACGGATTTTTACTGCCTTATCGGTCATGATATCGGATTAAAGTATCGGCCAAAAATGAGAAAAAATAAACAGAACACTAAATTTCAAAATGCACAAAAATCTTGAAAAATCTTATTTCTTCAAAAAAATCTTCAAAAAAATGACCCTTATTGATTATTTTGTACGAACGTACCTATTCCTATATCTAATATATTTTGTATGAACATTCAATTTATTTGTTGAAATTAGTTTGAAGTTCATAGATAAATGCACGTTAATAACAAAATGTTATAGAGAATTCAATGCTGTAATGTGTATGTGAATAACAGTAAAGAGTCAAGCATTAGAAAACTGTCAAAACTTACGCAAACTAGGGATCCTATAATGAGAGATATGCGAATGCGATAGCGGCCATAGTAAGACAATCGAGCATTGAGCACTGTCAAAACGTGAACCAAATGAACGTTGTTATTGTTGCAAATTGAGACGAGGTTGGAGGTATTGAGATAGATTTTAAGAAAAGTTTCATCGTATAAATAATTTGTTTTACTTTCGCGAGTAAAAGTAATCTAGTTTATGTATCTTGTTTCGCCTATTCGTATTGCACTTTTATTTTAGTGTTAATGCTTATTCAAACACTGTTAGTGGACAGACAAACATATTCCAAATTGTTATCTAATGCAAATACATATACAAGCTTCAACATTTTGCGCAGCTGGAAGCGTTTGCTAACAAAAGTCACAGCGTTGCTGAATCGTCTGGAAAAGTATTTACATATCTCTCATTATAGGATCCCTACGCAAACGTATATCCCTTCTGTGTGGATCTTAAGCGTATACGAAAACTCTCCTCTGCACGCCAAATCTCCTAATAGCGCCTTCGAGTGCAATGTTGAACAATGAATTCGAAAGTGCATCACCCTGCTTCAATCCGTCTAAGGTCACAAACAAGGTTGACACTTCGTCTGCAATCCGAATACTTGATTTCGAGCCATCCAGCGTTGCACGTATCAGTCTAATCAGTTTCGCCGGAAAACCATGTTCGGACATTACCTGCCACAGCTCATTTCTCTTCACTGAATCGTACGCTTCTTTGAAATCAATGAACAGATGGTGAGTCTGCAAGTTGTACTCCCGGAATTGATCAAGGATAATCCGCAGGCTAAACATCTGATCCGTCGTTGATCGGCCCTCACGAAAACCTGCCTGGTATTCGCCGGCGAAGGACTCCTCAAGCGGTTTCAGTCTGTTAAAATGGATACGCGACAGGATTTTGTACGCCGAGTTCAGAAGGGTGATCTCTCTGTAATTGGCACACTCTACCCAAGCAACACCTCTTGTTGCTCAGTGAGTAACAACAACTATGGTGTGACTTACTAAAGGTCTAACTTATGCACAACGCGTCGTATTTGGAACTCCTTTGTGACACAAAAAGCGCAAGAGGTGGAGCCTATATGCAACATGTTGGTGCTACAATGAAAATAAAAACACAAAAATCAACCGGGAATCGAGATTTGCAAACTTCTACTATAGTCACCACACCAACAATTCTATTTGGAGATTCTGCTACAAGTGCACTACATAAACAACAAAGTCATTTGTAACTGCATTGTACCTTATACGGAACATGCAAGGGAACTGTCAAAATAAAATACTGCTCAGCTGACCTCAAAGTGTTTTGCCACATATCAGAAACATTATCGTAACAGCAATGAACCGAAGTGTTATTAATTCTGCAACTTATCTGTTTTGTTTCTGATATGAAACACATCGAATTTTAAACCACCCAAGAAGTCAGATGGGTAGAAAATTGCGACGCCACTTAAACGGAAATGAAACATTCTGTTTTTCTGAAACTGGGAAGTGGCTTTAATGTGACTCGATGTATTGCCAGTGTCCTCAATGCAATTTATTAAGAACAAACACCTATTTGAAAGATGTTGCGCGTGCTGCTTGGGTAGTCTGTGCCATTTCTTATAGATTGGGCATAGCAGCTTTACTGTTTTTCAGCTCGTTTAGAGCCTTCTTAACCTCGTCCAGCGTTGGTGGTTCCACAACTTGATTGTCGCCGACTATGTCCTACTCCTACTCATTTTCATCGTTCAACAAATCTGCGAAGTGCTCCTTCCACCTGGCTGCCACCATAGTCTTGTCTGTCAGCAAATTCCCTTCTCGGTCATTGCACATGGCGGGCACTGGCGCAGTCTTATGCCGCGCGCCATTGATAGTTGCGTAAAACCTCCGCATATCGTTTCTATCCATGTTTTCCTACGCTTCAGCTACGCTTCTCTTCGTGTTGCTTTTTTTTCTGTGGTGGATTCGTTTCGCTTCTGCCCTTGCTATACTTTACCGCTCTCTGTTGGAACGGGTACGAGCCACTAGCATTCGACTCCTAGCAACATTTTTCTCGTCCGTCACTCACTGGTACTCCTCATCAAACCAACCATTTCGTTGGCGTCGCTGTGCAGTGCCCAACACTTCCTGCGCTGTTGTAGTCACAGCTTCGTGGATATGTTCCCATAATCTGTTGACGTCGCCAGATCCGGTGGCATCTGCTGTCCGTTCTTCAACTGACAAGCGTTGGATGTTGAAACGCATCGTTCTGTTGTTTTGTGAATTCGTGACGCTGGAGCGTCGCGGCCGAATTTTTGCAAGATCCGACTTTCCAATAGTTGTCCTTTATTCGTTGCCGGGTCTGTTGCCGTTGAATCAATCCGTTTGCTCTACTTTTGCCTTTCTTGGTAACAGTAGAATCTTCGGTAGGCTTCCTTACCACGGTTGCGCTACCTACATCGCGTAGAGGGGGCTGCCTTCTCGATGCTGACACAATGCAATATGGTGTGCACAGTTTAGTTCAGAGTCCCTCGCTGGCTGTTGAGTATTCCTTTTAGCTATGTAGGTTTTCTTTAACATGCGCTTGATGGGAAAATGTCATTAACAGTATAATGAAAAATAAAATTCCTCATACTAATTTGCATGCAAACTTGAAACGGCTTGTGCTAAATCAGTTTTAATCCAAATGAGCTCAAATTTTCAGAGGACACTCAGAACATGGTAAAGAATCAGATGAGCACTGTGGAGCAGAATTGATTTTTTGAACCACCCTAGTATGCACAGTTTAGTTTAGAGTCCCTCGCTGGCACTCGGACGATGATCAGCCGCCCCTAACATGGAGAACAGACACTGTTGTGAGCCGATCCTGACATGGAGAAAAGACACTCAGTAAGATTTGCACCTCCGGAGAGTAGCAAACCCCCTCTTCCCTGCCAGCATACGACCATAGTTCCCACTGGGGTTGGTTACCCGATCTTCCCTAAGGTTGCTCGTATCCCGGCCAGCACCACGAGGGATAGGAGTTGCTCGGTAAGAGGCTAAGGAGCGCGAGGTGGGGTCTATTTTAGCTAACTTTTACCTACTCAGTTCGTGACTAGAATTGTGTTGCCCTTTCTTTTATTCCCACGGAAATTTTACTCAATTTCCGTCAGAAGTGGGACTACCCAAAACTATGAGTTGTCTTGCTTTTGACGGAAATTGAATAAAATTTGCGTAGGAAGAAAAGAGATGGCAATACAATTTTATTCAGTCACTGATAAGTGAAAGTTAGAGTGTACCCCTAAACGTCATTTTCCAGAGTTGTCGTTTTTCTTTTGTTATACCCTAAGCTTCCATATAAAGGTTGAGCCCCCAAGTGTCCAGACTTTGTGCAATTTTCGGACACCTTACTGTTCACCCGGCTGAAACGTGATGCTACAAAAGATGGACTAATGCTGAATGCGTCGAAGACAAAGCACATGGGGGTCGTACACTTATGGGGGAGGGGGTGGTGTTGGTCTGTCATTTTCTTAGGCTCCATATACCTAAATAAAAAATGATTTGTATGGGAAAAATCTTACATGGGGGAAGGAAGGGTTGAAAAATCCAGAAAAATTGCGTACGTAATTAGCGTCAATGCCAGTCAATGGGTGTAAGCGAGTGCGACAGGGGCCGCATGGTAAAGAGTTTTACATTAGACAGGGATGTGGTTGATGTATTCATCTACCTTGACTCCTCTTGCTAACTTATGTTTGAAAGCGTACTACGGGCTCCAGAAAAAATCATGGCAAAAAAATTCACATGCGCGCCACACACGGCCTCTACAGCAGCGGTTTTCAACGTGGGGTACATGTACCCCTGACTGTACCTTCGCTGGCCCCAGGGGGTATCTCGGACAATGCGTAATGGCGGATGTATTGCAATTCCAATAAAAACTTATTGATAAATGTTTAATAATTGTGTAATTTTTATTAAAAAGGCTCGAAAGGCTCCTTTCAAGAGGATCGGAAGACTCCTTTCAGGAGGCATCCTTTCAATAGACACGGAAGCTTTTCTTCAGGACCGAGTCTTCTTCTTCTTCTTTCAAGAGGCTCAGAATTGTCTTCTCAAGATGCTCAGTGACCTCCTTTTAATGGCTAGAAAGCCGCATTTGAGAAGGCGCGTGGCGCAAACGAGGATGGAGAGATGTGGCCTCGAACCGTGTATTGTGGCGTCAAATTGTTGATTAACTATTATTTGTTCAAATATAAGCTAAATAAATGATTGAATGTAATCATCTGATGTCTTTAATTTTTTTCATTTGGATATATATTATATTATAGTAATATTATCATTGTATTAAAGTAATAAAGCGTGTCGGATCTTTCGAGCAGCACCCCCTATTCTCGTCCGCAACGTTTGTTACTCAATCACATTACAACCAAATCACTTGGTTTTTAGTATATGCATCTGTACTGCCCTTCTACGCATAGTTGTCCCCTGTTCGTTTTTGTGGATTTTGACTTTTCATCATTGAGCAGTCTATTTTGATGTATACTTTAAGAAAACTCTAACAGATTTCGAACTTTGTTCGGAAAAACATTGAAAACAACATCAAGTCTATTTGTCCCATTGCATAATGTCTACTCATAATTGTCTCACGGTGATTAAATTCATCATTATGGCGGATTCTGTTTTTTTATGGAGCAACACACATTGAAATGACAATTTCTATTTAGATCTTCCAATCTTTGCCTGTTGCACTGGTTTAATAGGGGCAATTGATACAATACTCATTCTTAGCGACATAATCACTTCAACCACGTGGAAGGTTCACTTCCATAGATAAAGCATTTGGAGACATATGTCAATCGCAGTAGTCATTCACGAAATCATGCATTGAACGGGGCTGATATGCGTAGAACCATAAAACAAGTACTCTATTTCTCGGCATAACTGTCCCGCCACACTATTTTCATGATCGTTGTCGCAAATTTTTTTTTTAGTGAAAAATAAGAATGATTTCAATGAAATTAGGTCTTCTGAATCAGGTTATACGTCGGCAATGAAAATTAGGGTTGAATTTCAAATGCCTTTTTCTCATTTGTCGATTTTTGAATTTGGTACAAGCATGTGTAGAACGGCAGTGTAGATCCCTATTGAAAATCATTCATTTGGTTGGTTGGAACGTGGCCGAGTTACAAACTTTGCGGACAGGAAAAAGGAGTGCTGCCCAAATAGTCCTTCTTCCTAATTGGAATTTAGTGGTAAAGCGAAAAACGTTGGTAGTGGAAGTACACCCTATATATTTTATTAAAATGTGCTTAAGAAAATTGAGCTATTGGAGTATTGCATATCTGGCAGTAGATATTCGTCGCTTAACTATTTATTTGAAATGCAGAACTTATGGTTCATACCACGTAAACAGTCTTATCACAGAAATATGTTCTACTTAAATTATTATTTAATAATTCTTATTAAATTATTAACTTTTAGCTATTTCCCAAAGTGCGAAAGTACGGCATGTCTGGCGTTGGGCATTTGACGTTGGAGAATTCATTCTCCCATACACTGGACTTTGAACCGACCGGTTCCAGCATGTTGTTCCACAGGGCATTGGCTGCCCGTGCATACCCTTTCTGGCTGAGGTGGAAACAGTCCATAGACATGTAGCTGAAATCGGTGTTACCGTCTGGCGTTTCTGGAAAGGAAAGGTTCATTATGAACGGCTGAAAGACGACGCCAAAATCCGGTTTGGTGTTGAATTCTTTGCGATTGGTGATATCCAACTGTAGCTGATTCCACTTTTCGATCAACTTCACGTAACGCTTTCTTTCCCGGCTGAAACGTGTCGCCAGAAAGCACGGGCATTCGATCACGTGCATGGTTACACATTGGTGTGGTTTTCCTTTAAATTTGGTTAGGACTTCGACATCTGTATACAGGAGAAATAAAGTTGTAGCATTTCAAATCGTCTGTTTGTAGTATGGGATGTTTAGCTGAAGCTAGTGAAATAAACTCACTTGGACTTGCCACCAGGTTCACGAAGGTTCGAGGCAGATAATCTCGGAACGTACGGAGGGCAGACACAATGTTCTTCTCGTGGAAAATCAACGTTTTCTCCGGTGGGTCTGTGTAGCAAAAATTGGCACAAAAATCGTTTCCTCCGATCAGAATGGTTATCAGCTTCCAGTGTTTCTGTATATCAACGTGTGAATCGGAAAGCATCCGTTTGACCAGGTTCTTTGCCATGTGTGGAATATCCTGACTCATGGCACCTCCTTCAGCGGCATTAAAGCTGATATCTCAATATGGGGTGATTAGTTTTTATTCTAACAGTCGATGTAAATAAACTTTATTACTTACCGCGACGATTTTCTGATTGAAATTCCATCCTTCACAGGGTATCCATAAAGATTCGGATTATACTCTTTCAGTATGTTTGGCAATGTTAAAAACTGTCTCCATGTCCCCTGACCGCCGATGCTCCAGGAGAGACCTTTGTTTTCGACGAAAATTTCCAATATTTGCGTGGCCATTGCACCATTGCCGGCTGTAAGCGAATCCCCAATCGCCCCCACAATGTCTATATCTCCCGGACGGAGCTCGTTCACAGAGTTGGGAACTGTTGGACTTCTCATTCCGCTGGTGTTACAAAAGAATGGGACATCTTCAGGGTATTGATTTTGAACTTTCTGAAATCATTCAATTTTCGGACACTATTTTGTAAAGCTTATTACTTTTTATCCGATACTTACCCCGTTCCGTTGGTTTATTTTAAACTTTTTCCTGTCGTCCCCGGTGGTACCAATAAAGTTTTGAGCTAGACCGCGAAAACTACGAAGCTTTTCCACAAAGATAGGTGCATCCAGTGCAGTGATCTGTGCTTGGCTTTTGCAGTAAGGCACTGCAAGTAGCAGTATCATACTGATTTGATGCATTTTGTGCTGTTTAAATAGTGATCTAAACGAAATCATGCTTGCTCGGTGCAGTTTGTGCTATTTGAAAAAAACAAAGTGCTTTTAGTGTTGGGATTAGTAATTAAATGGTTAGTTTCTTCATTCTATTAGTAAGTCTTATTTCATTCGATTTGTTCTAATTCTTCGTATTTCTATTATTCAGCGTCGTTCCCAAAATAACAGTGTAGTCTGATGGTATCTTTAGTTGTAGTGAAACTCGGGAAAGAGACTATAAAAGAGTGTAACTATAACACTATAACTGTAACATTACTAGAGATGCCCTGCGGATTTCAATCTAATCATATCTTCCAAGGCTTATCAAAAATCATTACCATAACAATTGATATTTCCTGTCAAATATTTTTAATCGTTCAATCGATTCTTTAATTTATTTAAAGTCATGAGGCTAACACGATGATGCACGATGATTACCAAACCGAAAATTGCCTAGACCGGCACCGGGAATCGAACCCAGGCACCCTCAGCATGGTCTTGCTGTATAGCCGCGCATCTTTCCGCTAGGCTAATGAGGTCTATTTCCGATCAAAACAATTTCAGGTTATTTAGAGGTTCGGTGTCCCTCCGGAAGACCCGGACCATCCGTAAAAGTGGTAAATTCAAGAAACTTGTCATGCGTTTTTTTAAGCTTTTCATTTGAAAAATAATTGGGGTGACCTATTTTGATATACCTGAGTGGACACCGGAGGTCCCCCCAGGAGATCCGGAACGTCCGTAAAAGTGGTCAATTCATGAGTATTAACAAAAAAGGGAGCGATTTTTTTCCGTAAAATGTCAGAAATATTCTTAAAAGTTGCCAATTATTTAACGGAACTCGATCCAAAAGAGCGCGGTTTTACAAAAAAATATTATCGCACTCTTACTTATGGACTTAAATGGTCAGTGAAGGGCCTTTCGTGGTCCATACACTTAGACTTGAGTGAAAAAATTCCTTCGAAAGTTCCTCCAGAAGTTCCTCCAGAAGTTCCTCCAGAAATTCCTCCGGAAATTTCTCCAGAAATTCCTCCGGAAATTTCTTCAGAAATTCCTCCACAAATACCTCCGGAAGTTCCTCCAAAAATTTCTCCGGAAGTTCCTCTGGAAGTTCTTCCAGGAATTCCTCTGGAAGTTCTTCTAGGAATTCCTCTGGAAGTTCCTCTGGAAGTTCCTCCAGAAGTTCCTCCAGGAATTCCTCCAGAAGTTCCTCCAGAAGTTCCTCCAGAAATTCCTCCGGAAATTTCTCCAGAAATTCCTCCGGAAATTTCTTCAGAAATTCCTCCACAAATACCTCCGGAAGTTCCTCTGGAAGTTCCTCTCGAAGTTCCTCCAGGAAGTTCCTCTCGAAGTTCCTCCAGGAATTCCTCTGGAAGTTCTTCCAGGAATTCCTCTGGAAGTTCTTCTAGGAATTCCTCTGGAAGTTCCTCCAGGAATTCCTCCGGAAGTTCCTCCAGGAATTCCTCCGGAAGTTCCTCCAGAAATTCCTCCGGAAGTTCCTCCAGGAATTCCTCCGGAAGTTCCTCCAGGAATTCCTCCGGAAGTTCCTCCAGGAATTCCTCCGGAAGTTCCTCCAGGAATGACTCCGGAAGTTCCTCCAGGAATTCCTCCGGAAGTTCCTCCAGGAATTCCTCCGGAAGTTCCTCCAGGAATTCCTCCGGAAGTTCCTCCAGGAATTCCTCCGGAAGTTCCTCCAGGAATTCCTCCGGAAGTTCCTCCAGGAATTCCTCCGAAGTTCCTCCAGGAATTCCTCCGAAGTTCCTCCAGGAATTCCTCCGGAAGTTCCTCCAGGAATTCCTCCGGAAGTTCCTCCAGGAATTCCTCCGAAGTTCCTCCAGGAATTCCTCCGAAGTTCCTCCAGGAATTCCTCCGGAAGTTCCTCCAGGAATTCCTCCGGAAGTTCCTCCAGGAATTCCTCCGGAAGTTCCTCCAGGAATTCCTCCGGAAGTTCCTCCAGGAATTCCTCCGGAAGTTCCTCCAGGAATTCCTCCGGAAGTTCCTCCAGGAATTCCTCCGGAAGTTCCTCCAGTTTCGGCTGTTCGGCCACATTGAGAGTTGACGTAAAGTCAATGTCAACTTCTCTCCACGAACAGCCTAGATAGCCGTGTGGTGTCGGCAGCTGGTTATCTGGCTAAGAATAACATTACGGATTGCCTGTTCCAGTGGTAAAAGTCCATCATACAGGTGACCCCTAATTCTCGGTGTGATGCGGCTTTATGCTTACCGTGCCTACGAATGAATGGTTAGGGGGGTCTAATAAGAACCTAACCGCAAACGGAGCCTGTGAAGCACCAGGGCCCCCTTCACAGTATTCAGCCCTCGCTGCGCTAACCAGAGCTATGGCGTAGTTGACTTTTTACTTCTCCGAGATAATCGGCTACTCTTATTCAACCTCATCGTGGGGTTAAATAAGAGTGGGGTTATGAATATGTGTTTTACCTAGTTTTCAACAAATTATCACCTATATGGATTCGCATTATGCGTTTTTACAATGTACTTTGTGTATGTTACCTATATGGATTCGCATTATGCGTTTTTTCACAGTGTACTCTGTGTCTCGTCCTTGACGTTTGGCTTCGACTACTCTTGTTTAATCTCAACATGAGGTTAAATAAGAGTGGGGTTATGAATATGTGTTTTACTTAGTTTTCAACAAACCTCCACCTATATGGATTCGCATTATGCATTTTGTTTTTACAATGTACTTTGTATTTGTCACCTATATGGATTCGCATTATGCGCTTTTCACAGTGTACTCTGTGTTTCGTCTTTAACGTTCGGCTTCAGCTACTCTTGTTTAATCTTAACTTGAGGTTGAATAAGGGTGGGGTTATGAATATGTTTTTTTACTTAGTTTTTTAACAAATTTTCAGCTGTATGGATTCGCATTATGCGTTTTTCAAAGTGTAATCTGTGTTTCGTCTTTGACCTTCGGCTTCAGCTACACTTGTTTAATCTCAACTTGAGGTTGAATAAGGGTGGGGTTATGAAAATGTTTTTTTACTTAGTTTTTTTTTTCAACAAATTGTCACCTATATGGATTCGCATTATGCGTTTTTCACAGTGTACTCTGTGTCACGTCCTTGACGTACGGCTTCGGCTACTCTTGTTCAATCTCAACGTGAGGTTTAATAAGAATGGGGTTATGAATATGTGTTTTACTTAGTTTTCAACAAATTGCCACCTATATGGATTCGCATTATGCGATTTTCACAGTGCACTCTGTGTTTCGTCTTTGACGTTCGTCCATTGTTACGTCCTCTGTGTTTTTGTGACACCTCTCTTTATTCCCTAGCTGAATGCGTGTGAGTCTACATAATTGGCTTTCCTATAAATGGTTCCATTCTCCTTTCCAACTTCACTTCCTCTTCCTTTCCCCTTTTCACTTCCTTTTCCGTCAGGTAAATGATGAGAAAGGCCAGTGAAGGCTATGGCACAAATCTCCCAAATTGAGGGGAACGTGCCTCCTGAGCCGACGTTCTGATACCTGATACCTGATCCTCCAGGAATTCCTCCGGAAGTTCCTCCAGGAATTCCTCCGGAAGTTCCTCCAGGAATTCCTCCGGAGGTTCCTCCAGGAATTCCTCTGGAAGTTCCTCCAGGAATTCCTCCGGAAGTTCCTCCAGGAATTCCTCCGGAAGTTCCTCCAGGAATTCCTCCGGAAGTTCCTCCAGGAATTTATCCGGAAGTTCCTCCAAGAATTCCTCCGGAAGTTCCTCAAGGAATTCCTCCGAAAGTTCCTCAAGAAATTTCTTCGGTCCACAGACGGTCCGACTTTACTCCGATCGAACCAAACTGCCCCTTAAAAAGCTCCAAATGCGGGTATCACTGGTGCTGATTATGCATTTTAACTTGTTCTACACAGCTGTGTGGTTCCTAATACAAAATGAGCCAGAACAATGCGAGAATCATGTTGGGGGCTGCCTATCCGATTCTGTTTTTTCGCACTTGTACACTAGTTTGATAAATTTGTTATCATGGCTTGCTATGATTCGGAACAGTTTTTGCCTTCATTTTATCGTTATCTATTGAAAGCGATTTTTGGGGCATAAAAATCTAAATTCTTAGGGAAATTTGACCGGAATTAGGTTAAAGCATTGACCTTTCCCTCCAAAAAATGTATCTCATTTAATTGTGTCAGTCGTTTATATTGGTATACGTATAATGACAATTTATCAAATATAAAGTTCCATAGATAAAAAAAACATTTCATCGTAGATTGGACGAAGATTTAAAATATGAAACGGATATCGTTCGTTCATATGCGGAGTAAGGTGGCTCAAAAAACACTTTTTCATTTTTTTTTTCGATTGGCCTTTTATTTGGTTCTATTTGATGCCCTGATGCTCTGGACAAAATTTCAGCCAAATCGGTCGGTGTGGTTTGACTTGGAAGTTGGAAAAATGTATGCAGAAACATCCAAAAACATAGATTTGCAGTTGGACGGCACAATTTACGATCAAGAACCATGCTACTGATTCAGTTCTTGTAGAATTAAATACAGAATGTTATGTTGAAAACCGCGAGAAGATTAGAGTTTATTTTGCAAAGATATTAGCATTTTACTGGAGTGTTGTAGGGGTGAATTTATTTCTTTTCAAAGGTGAAAGAAACGAAATTTGCTCAAACCCCACTTCAGAGAAATGCTAATAACTTAGCCGGGCAAACTCTAATCTTCTCGCGGTTTTCTGCATAACATTCTGTATTAAATTCTTCATGATCTGAATGAGTATCATAGTTCTTCATAGTAAGTTGTGCCGTCCAACTGCAATTCACTGTTTTTGGATGTTTCTGCATACATGTTTGCATATAAACTTCCAACGAGTTTAGCACCGCCCAAACGTTGACCGATTTGGCTGAAATTTTGTCCAGCGCATCAGGGCATCTAATAGAACTGAATAAGAGGGTGGCTCATCAGAAAAATTGAAAAAAGTTTTTCCCATACTAATTTGAGCCACCCTAATGCGGAGTATTTAAAACGTTTATATTCAAAGTGAAATTGAACTTGAATAGTATTTCATAAACATACATAGTTTTGTTTTCAATACTCTTCAGCCTCTTTCTACCCATTTGCAAAACTGATAGTTATGTACTGATTATAAAATTAATTGCTTTACATTGTAAAATCCAAAGTTTTTAATCGCGAGCAGACGTTTGACGTAATACTGATCCATCATTAAATATTGAATCATATCATAGAATCGTTCACATAGGATGTTAAATTTTCTATCTGCTTCATGGATGGTTATAATCTTCACCATATACGGATAACGCATAAACATTCTCAAACCGGTACATTGAATCGCAACTGTTGAAGGTCGTAAGTGGTATAAACAAATTATAATAGCTTGTTCCTAGGGTTCGTACTTTGATGAATCATTCATTTTTTCTATCTGTTAAAGAAATCTTCATACTTGTGCATAATTGTACACAATCAAACGCATGCATAAATTCACACATTGAAGTAATTCAGTGGCATTCATCTTTAAAAGGGCAAAGGGAATTCTCGCTTTTCAAAAGAACCTAAGTAACATTTTTTCATGAAATAATTTGAGTATTGCAATCAAAAGCTTTCACATTGGTATGTTGATTGCAATATTCAAATTATTTCATGAAAAAATGTTACTTAGGTCCTTTTGAAAAGCTAAGCGAGAATTAGCGCAACTATGAGAAGCCAAGGGAGCCTAAATCGCCCTAGACAATGTCAGGCGTCAAATAAGATTTTATATTGTTGACTGTATGTATGTACTCGCTATCATTTCACTCCAAGAACAAACTTTTTATAGAAGGCCCGGAGGCCTAGTGTTATATACCAATCGACTCAGCTTAGCGAACTGATCAAATGTCTCTCTATCCGTGTGTATGTATGTGTGTGAACAAAGCTAAGAAAACACATTTGGTCCAAAAAAATGGAAAAATATTTGTAAGGCTGTATGAATTATGATAAATTTGTAAAACGAAGTTGAAAAATGCAGCGTCCCGCGAAAGAATTGGTCGCAAAGCAGTTATTTGACTTAAAAAAAATGGAATCAGAATTGCGCTCATAAAACCAATTCAATAAAAATTCCGCGGAAAAAAAAATAAAATTTCGTTTCGTTTCTTAAAATTTCGAAATATATGAACCTTGATTTCGTAACGTTTTGAAGTCTCGAAATTAAATTTATATTTCTTTTCGAATCAACAAAGAGGTTTAAATTTCGTTTCGTTTCATTTCGTTAGGAAAAAGTGTTTTATCGCATACCTTAGCCAGTGGCGCCGGGAGTGGGTGGGACAAGTAGGACATGTCCTACGCATGAATTTGCCTGGGTGGGACAGTCAAAGCATTGTCCTACCCATGATTATTATAAAGAACGTTTCACAAATTACGTAACGCTATAGGGGGAGGGAGGGGGTCAAGCCGAGTGTTACGATTTATACAAAAAATAAATTAAACCTCTCATACAAAAAGTGTTACGAGGGGGAGGGTGGGGGACCAAAATCACCAAATTTAGCGTTACGTAATTTTAGAAAGAACCCTAAGAACATATGAAGTCATTGACTGGCAAGAATCTGTGTGTTATCAAATGGTGATTTCAAAGTTAATGGGAGTCTTTAGAATGATCATAGACGTTTTTGGGATTCTAAAGGAATAGAGTACTGACTGTTCTTCAGAGCTTCAGGCACTTTATAATCCCGATAGTGCTCAGAATGTCTAAAGCAAGGATGTTTTCGATCATTTAGTAATCTGGGCTTGATCTTTTTTTAGTTTGTCAATATTCCACAGGCTAAATTTCAAAATGTGTCCTACGCTGAACTTTCAGCGTGAAGGTTTTGTCATGATTTGAATTCCACTAATAACGAAGTTAAAAGGCTAGTTGCAGTAGCTCATAATAGATGATAACCAAATATCAATCATTTAGTTTTAGTTGCTCCAACTAGTGCAAACAACGAACAAAGTATGTAGTAGAAAACCTTCGCACTAGAAGTTCACATTTTGGAATTCAGCCCCTGGAATGAGTTATTGACAAATTACTAAATGATCGAGCCAAGATTACCAAATGATCGACAACATCTTTGGTCTAAAAGCAAAAGGTAAAAGGTAAAAGGTAAAAAATAGTTTAAACAGTTAAATTAAACAGGACGTATGTGATTTTGTAAACAATGATTCAAACGTTAATTTGCCCAATCTGATAGCACTCCTACGCAAACCAACACCATCAACAGGTAGCCCCCTATCTCAGCAAATGCGATTAATTAAAAAAAAATTAAAACCTATGATAAATAAAGTACGTTCAAATAGATTGTTAGAAAACCACGGAATTTCAAGTCCTTATATTTTTAGAACTGATTAAGTTGCTGCCGCAATCATATCTATATCATATTGATACAGATGAATAAGAGACAGTAACTGTCATGCTTTTAGTGGCAATATTGGCAAAATGTGATCTCAGTGATCAAACTCAGTGATCTAGTTGCTACCTCTTCTGCCTATATACAGGAGGTCGTGGGTTCGATCGCAAGCTCGTTCCTTTCCAAATCTGTATGTCTGTATGTCAAAACCTCCCGTAGCACTAAGGTTCAGGCTTGTAACACCCTCGAATTTATCCGAATAGATTTAGGCTAAAGATAATCCCAGAAATCGACCCAAATCGACATCTCCTATTTGTCCCACCCACGACTCGGAACGTGGATGCGCCTCTGCCCTTAGCTAAAAGTACGCTGAAATGATAGTTGATTGTCACGTGTTTCCTGGAGTTAACAATCCAGCAAATTTTCAATTGAATTTCGCCGAGCCCTTATATATTTTTAAGAATATAAGCATCCTTATTACAGAGCAGTGTGAGGCAACATTATTCTCATATGAAGTTTAACATTAAGCTCGTTCAAAACTGCGAAGAAAAAAAACACATTTGCTATTTTTGTAACCCGGGGCAATAACATCACAAATGTTTGCTGTTAACCTACACAATGTTTATGAAGTGATTAATTTTATTAATCATGATGATAACACGATTCATGCTTTATATATGACGCTTTAACAGCATAATGGTACGAACTTGATAAAATCCACGTCAGGGATTAATCGTATTTAGTCCTCTGTGCCAATAGCAGTTTTTGAAGTATATAGAAAATAACATTACCCTGCAGATGGTCGATAGACTCAAATTCCCCTTGTTTGATGCTAGTCTGTATACAGCGGAAACAAATTTTCTAGCAGTTAGTTAAAAAAAAACTCGGAGTCAGTCGGAGTCGGCAGAATGACTTCTGAAAAAAAAAACGAGTTAGGGGTTTAAATACGTACTAACTTTTCATGAACTGGTAAGCATTGGTAGTACACGGTAATTTTTGTTACTCATCAGATTCTCTAAATTGAAATGGTTTTATAGATAGAGCTGGTCGCATTAGCACATCCTAACAGGAAAACAATCACTAACGCAACGCAATTCTATAATTAAAATCATGGTGAAATTGGGTCCTAAAGCCCTACCTCGTTTGTGGTTGCAAACGATAGTGCATCGGTCAATAATACTTGAACCGATGTTAAAAAATTCTGGTAAAATTCTAAATCAGAAAAATAATATTTTTGTGTTTAAGGCAAATTTTGGACAGTGCAAGATTTCAGAACGAATGAACCATCAGCCCAAAACGTCAGGCCAATATATTAACTGTCAAAGGTTGAGTCAAGTGCCCTGCGGTGTTCTGCTAGTGCGTTTGAATCATAATATTCCGTACGTCAAGCAAGACCGAAAATGTCGAGGAAGCATTTTTCATCTACAGTCACTCTCAAAATTGAGCGTACACCATGGATTACATGAATATATTCGAAAATTCCAAAGGAAATTTAATTGTTGGCTCGGTTGTTTTTAATGCATTATAATATTCATCCCTTCTTTCAATGTATGCGTACATAAAATAATTGAAATTTTTTCTCTGAAGTTCATTTATTTGAAAATAATCTCAAAATACGCCTATTAGATGTGACAAAATTGAGCGTACAGTGATTTTTTTTCTTTTTTTTTTTTTTTTTTTCTGGCATGGCAAATGCTGGGTAAAGCGTACCATTGGTACTTCGCGTACCTGAAGGAATAAAATAGACCCCATCTCGCGGTCCTTAGCCTCTTACCCAGCAACTCCTATCCCTACCTCCCCGCGGTGCTGGCCGGGATACGAGCAACCTTAGGGAAGATCGGGTAACCAACCCCGGTGGGAACTATGGTCGTATGCTGACAGGGAGATCGGCTCACAACAGCGTCTGTTCTCCATGTTAGGGGCGGCTGATCATCGTCCGAGTGCCAGCGAGGGACTCTAAGTGAAACTGTACACAATGGTCCACCGGGAATAAGGAGGAATGGTCCTCCGGAAATTTAGGGGGTTTGGTGTTAGGCCCAGCAAGCCAGCCTTTAAAAAAAGCATACGCAACGAACAATTAACACGAGAGTACGGACCGGAACCATCGGCAAAGACCACTGCGACGAAAAGGTACTAGCGATCTAAAACTCGGTTCGTGGAACTGCAAATCTCTCAACTTCCTCGAGGGCACACGAATACTTGCCGAGGTGCTCAAGGATCGTGGATTCGGCATCGTAGCGCTGCAGGAGGTTTGTTGGAAGGGATCAATGGTGCGAACGTTTAGAGGTAATCATACCATCTACCAGAGCTGCGGCAGCACACACGAGCTGGGAACAGCTTTCATAGTGATGGGCGACATGCAAAGGCGCGTGATCGGGTGGTGGCCGATCAACGAGAGAATGTGCAGGTTGAGGATCAAAGGCCGGTTCTTCAACTTCAGCATAATCAACGTCCATAGCCCACACTCCGGAAGCACTGATGATGATAAGGACGCATTCTACGCGCAGCTGGAACGTGAGTACGACAGCTGCCCAAGCCACGACGTCAAAATCATCATAGGAGATTTGAACGCTCAGGTTGGCCAAGAGGAGGAGTTTAGACCGACTATTGGAAAGTTCAGCGCTCACCGGCTGACGAACGAAAACGGCCTACGACTAATTGATTTCGCCGCCTCCAAGAATATGGCCATTCGCAGCACCTACTTCCAACACAGCCTTCCGTATCGGTACACCTGGAGATCGCCACTGCAGACAGAATCACAAATCGACCACGTTCTGATTGATGGACGGCACTTCTCCGACATTATCGACGTCAGGACATATCGTGGCGCTAACATCGACTCTGACCACTATCTGGTGATGGTTAAACTGCGCCCAAAACTATCCGTCATCAACAATGTTCGGTACCGACGACCGCCGCGATACGACCTAGAGCGACTGAAGCAACCTGATGTCGCCACTGCATACGCGCAGCATCTCGAGGCAGCGTTGCCGGAAGAGGGTGAGCTCGATGGGCCCCTCTTGAGGACTGCTGGAATACAGTCAAAGCAGCCATTAACGACGCAGCGGAGAACAACGTCGGGTATATGGGTCGAAGTCGACGGAACGATTGGTTCGACGAAGAGTGCAGACAGATTCTGGAGGAGAAGGACGCAGCGCGGGCGGTCGCGCTGCAGCAAGGTACCCGGCAGAACGTGGAACGTTATAGACGGAAGCGGAGACAGCAGACCCGCCTTTTTCAGGAGAAGAAACGCCGCCTGGAAGAAGCGGAGTGCGAGGAGATGGAACAGCTGTGCCGTTCTCAAGATACACGCAAGTTCTATCAGAAGCTCAACGCATCCCGCAAAGGCTTCGTGCCGCGAGCCGAAATGTGCCGGGATAAGGATGGGAGCATCTTGACGGACGAACGTGTGGTGATCGAAAGGTGGAAGCAGCACTACGAGGAACATCTGAATGGCGCTGAGAGTACAGGCAATGAAAGTCAAGGCAGCGGAGGAGATGACTACATCAGTTCAGCGGACGATGGAAGCCAACCAGCCCCCACCTTGAGGGAAGTTAAGGATGCCATTCAACAGCTAAAGACCAATAAAGCAGCTGGTAAGGATGGTATCGGAGCTGAGCTCATCAAGATGGGCCCGGAAAAGCTGGCCACTTGCCTGCACAAACTGATAGTCAGAATCTGGGAAAACGAACAGCTACCGGAGGAGTGGAAGGAAGGGGTTATATGCCCCATCTACAAGAAAGGCGACAAACTGGAGTGTGAGAACTTTCGAGCGATCACCATCCTTAATGCCGCCTACAAAGTGATATCCCAGATCATCTTCCGTCGTCTGTCACCATTAGTGAACGAGTTCGTGGGAAGTTATCAAGCCGGCTTCGTTGACGGCCGCTCGACAACGGACCAGATCTTTACTGTACGGCAAATCCTTCAAAAATGCCGTGAATACCAGGTCCCAACGCACCATCTGTTCGTTGATTTCAAGGCGGCATACGACAGTATAGACCGCGTAGAGCTATGGAAAATTATGGACGAGAACAGCTTCCCTGGAAAGCTTACCAGACTGATCAAAGCAACGGTGGATGGTGTGCAAAACTGTGTGAAGATCTCGGGCGAACACTCCAGTTCGTTCGAATCGCGCCGGGGACTAAGACAAGGTGATGGACTTTCGTGCCTGTTGTTCAACATTGCGCTAGAAGGTGTCATGCGGAGAGCCGGGTGTAACAGCCGGGTACGATTTTCAACAGATCCAGTCAATTTATTTGCTTCGCGGATGACATGGACATTGTCGGCCGAACATTTGCAAAGGTGGCAGAACTGTACACCCGCCTGAAACGTGAAGCAACAAAAGTTGGACTGGTGGTGAATGCGTCAAAGACAAAGTACATGCTTGTGGGTGGAACCGAGCGCGACAGGGTCCGCCTGGGAAGCAGTGTTACGATAGACGGGGATACCTTTGAGGTGGTCGAGGAATTCGTCTACCTCGGATCCTTGCTAACGGCTGACAACAACGTTAGTCGTGAAATACGAAGGCGCATCATCTGTGGAAGTCGGGCCTACTACGGGCTCCAGAAGAAACTGCGGTCGAAAAAGATTCGCCACCGCACCAAATGTGTCATGTACAAGACGTTAATAAGACCGGTAGTCCTCTACGGACATGAAACATGGACAATGCTCGAGGAGGACTTGCAAGCACTCGGAGTATTCGAGAGACGGGTGCTTAGGACCATCTTTGGCGGTGTACAAGAAGACGGTGTGTGGCGGCGAAGAATGAACCATGAGCTCGCCCAGCTCTACGGCGAACCCAGTGTCCAGAAGGTAGCTAAAGCCGGAAGGGTACGATGGGCAGGGCATGTTGCAAGAATGCCGGACAGCAACCCTGCAAAGATGGTGTTCGCTTCCGATCCGGCAGGTACGAGACGACGTGGAGCGCAGCGAGCGAGATGGGCAGACCAGGTGCAGAACGACTTGGCGAGCGTGGGGCGTATTCGAGGATGGAGAGATGCGGCCTCGAACCGTGTATTGTGGCGTCAAATTGTTGATTCAGTGTTATCTGTATAGATGTAGACTAAATAAATGAAATGAATGATTTTTTTTCTATAAAATGTCTTATTATAAACACGATTAACGTATTTTAATATTGTTTTTTTCATGATTATATTTATAATAATAAACATCCGCTACTTAAACATTCAATGTTTTGAAATTAAACCATGTTTTGGTCAAAATGGCGAACAAATGAGAGGTAAGAACATTGCTATTTAACAATTCAATGCTCCTGAGCAAAATAGATGCTTTAAGATATGGATTTCACCGGCATCGTGTCTTATATATGATAGATAATCGAAATCGAGCGAGACATACGAATAATTTGAAAAAAATCAGTCGGTAAATGATGAAAACAGATGTAAACATACAGAGAAAACGACAAATGTTGGGAATGACATAATTCAAATTTAGTATGTCTTCAACTTAAATTTGTTTTAAAGCTCGATTATTGTCTCAGGTCTATCATTAAGAGTAATATTATTGAATCCAATCATTCACAGTCAAATTCTAAAAGTACAAGGTGCATGTTAAGGTACCGAACATAAAAACAGCTTTTCAACCCCGTAGAGCACTTCTGATTGAATATTCAAAAGATAGCTTAAAATCGTAATTTCATAATTAAATTTGGATTAAACTACACGATCTGTTACTATAAGGGATACAATTGGATGATTTCCATGTGGCGAGTAAAAATAAACTTTTTTAAGAGTTCAGCAGCTTATTTAATGATATCTTGGTGTATTTAAATGATTCAACCAAATTTGTTCCTACGGTGACTGAGTCTTCAAATATAAAATGACATCTTATAATGTATCCGTGTGCTGCTCTTTTATTAATATTATTATTAATGAGTGTCCTGAGCTTATAAGCTACCTATACATCGACTTTTGAATAAAGTTATACTTAATTCAAAATATGCCATTCCCAACATTTGTAGTTTTCTCTGTGTGTTTACATCTGTTTTCATCATTTACCGACTGAATTTTCCCAAATTAATCGTATGTCTCGCTCGATTTCGAATATCTATCATATATAAGACACGATGCCGGTGAAATCCATATCTTAAAGCATCTATTTTGCCCAGGAGCATTGAATTGTTAAATAGCAATGTTCTTACCTCTCATTTGTTCGCCATTTTGACCAAAATATGGTTTAATTTCAAAACATTGAATGTTTAAGTAGCGGATGTTTATTATTATAAATATAATCATGAAAAAACTATATTAAAATACATTAATCGTGTTTATAATAAGAAATTTTATAGAAAAAAATTCGCTGTACGCTCAATTTTGTCACATCTAATAGGCGTATTTTGAGATTATTTTTAAATAAATGAACTTTAGAGAAATTTTTTTTAATTATTTTATGTACGCATACATTGAAAGAAGGGATGAATATTGAAATGCATTAAAAACAACCGAGCCAACAATTAAATTTCCTTTGGAATTTTCGAATATATTCATCTAATCCATGGTGTACACTCAATTCTGAGAGTGACTGTATTTTTTAATTTCAAATTAAACAATGTTCCTTTCGACTTTTGGGTCGGAAGAAAAACTTACGCATTCAGGAAGATCAACGCCATCGTTCCCTGAAAGAAAATTAAATATCGATTCTTCATTTTAGGACCTAATTATAATGTGAAAAATGTGCTAAAGCGCAACCAATACTGCCAATACTCTTTCTATCTGTGAGATGCAAACCTTTCACGAGCCAAAAGTTTTGACTCACAGATTATAATAACGATACAAAAGTGTTGTTTGTATACATTAAACGGTTTCAATTTTAAACCATTCAATTTCCTGTCTTCGACGGTACCACTTTCTTCTGAACAGCAGGTCTTGTGCTGATGTGGTAGTGCACCACAGATGAAACGTGCGCGAAAGCTATCAGCTTCCGTGTTAATACCAAATGACGCCTGCTCAACTGTAAGGTAAATTCTACAAATTAACACTACGTTGTTAAACATCGAATAAGGGATAGCTACCGTTCATGGACCTGCACACTCAGTTTTTATTTCTGCAGCTCGGCAAAAATTCACATAGCCAGCAAAATAAAAACTGATATCCCGGCCAAAATGTCTTCTGTTGACTGATTTTCGGTAAATTATTTGCTGATTTTCAGGAACTTTGACAGAAAGCGCTGCGAAAAATATGTTTGCTGGGGCTCGGCTGTGCGAATCTCGGTAAATGTTCAACAAATTGTTGAGATCCCGGTAAAAAAAAGGTGTGTGTTTTTAATCAAGATATACGATTTTTAAATGATTCTTACACGCTGTCGAATTCTTATCAGTTTATAAATTAAAAGAAAGATCACGAGTGAGTGCTGCTCAGCTATGATTTTTTCAATATTTGTATTTTTCATTCTTGGTTTATAGCTACTTCATCCAATATTGTGACGATTTAATATCATATTTTTATGGAAACTATTTATTAAAAAATAAAACAATACGCCAACTGTTTTCATTCTTGACTGCGTTCCCATATTTTTTCTCATAGCAGCAGGAAATAAACGGTAAAAAAGACTGTGTACGAGTACGACTAACAGATGATACCGTAAACCATCCTTGAATCTCGAATGGCTTGTTTGTTTAACGCCGTAGACAGTTTAATTGAGAACGGTACATTGCGGGCAGCAGGGACTATGTCCAAGGGCTTGACGATCCCTCCCCAGGCCATCTGCGAGTTGTGGGGCTTGCCTAGGATGTGGTGGGGTTTGACAGTGGGCCCTGTTAAACCTCTATAAAAAGCTGCATGTATCCGCAAGTAGGCTCCACCAAAGCGACCGTGTGCCGCTCAAAGCGCACAAGCCCAAGTCCTGGTGTTAGGTGGGACGCTAAACAGCCCTGACACGACGGCCCTCCGACGAGACAGGAGGTTTGCGCAGGCCCAATAAGCCGCCTAGAAAACCAATCATTACGAACAATATAAGAGCTAATGCGACTCGATATAATCGGCAAAGACCTAGGCGACGAATACAGGATCACGATTGGAAGCTTGGAACATGGAATTGCAAGTCGCTAGGTTTCGCAGGTTGCGACAGGATGATCTACGATGAATTACATCCCCGCAACTTCGACGTCGTGGCGCTGCAGGAGATTTGCTGGACAGGACAGAAAGTGTGGAAAAGCGGGCATCGAGCGGCTACGTTCTACCAAAGCTGTGGCACCACCAACGAGCTGGGAACCGGCTTCATAGTGCTGGGTAAGATGCGCCAACGCGTGATTGGGTGGCAGCCAATCAACGCAAGGATGTGCAAGCTGAGGATAAAAGGCCGTTTCTTCAACTATAGCATCATCAACGTGCACTGCCCACACGAAGGGAGACCCGACGACGAGAAAGAAGCGTTCTACGCACAGCTGGAGCAGACATACGATGGATGCCCACTGCGGGACGTTAAAATCGTCATCGGTGACATGAACGCACAGGTAGGAAGGGAGGAAATGTATAGACCGGTCATCGGACCGGATAGTCTGCACACCGTATCGAATGACAACGGCCAACGATGCATAAACTTCGCAGCCTCCCGCGGAATGGTAGTCCGAAGCACCTTCTTTCCCCGCAAAAATATCCACAAGGCCACATGGAGATCACCTAACCAAGAAACGGAAAACCAAATCGACCACGTTCTAATCGACGGTAAATTCTTCTCCGACATCACGAACGTCCGCACTTACCGCAGTGCGAATATTGAATCCGACCACTACCTCGTTGCAGTATGCCTGCGCTCAAAACTCTCGACGGTGTACAACACGCGTCGAAGTCGGACGCCGCGGCTTAACATTGGGCGGCTACAAGACGGTAGACTAGCCCAAGAATACGCGCAGCAGCTGGAAGTGGCACTTCCAACGGAAGAGCAGCTAGGCGCAGCATCTCTTGAAGATGGCTGGAGAGATATTCGATCCGCCATTGGTAGCACCGCAACCGCTGCACTTGGCACGGTGCCCCCGGATCAGAGAAACGACTGGTATGACGGCGAATGTGAGCAGTTAGTGGAAGAGAAGAATGCAGCATGGGCGAGATTGCTGCAACACCGCACGAGGGCGAACGAGGCACGATATAAACAGGCGCGGAACAGACAAAACTCGATTTTCCGGAGGAAAAAGCGCCAGCAGGAAGATCGAGACCGTGAAGAAACGGAGCAACTGTACCGCGCTAATAACACACGAAAGTTCTATGAGAAGTTAAACCGTTCACGTAAGGGCTACGTGCCACAGCCCGATATGTGTAAGGACATAAACGGGAACCTTCTGACGAACGAGCGTGATGTGATCCAAAGGTGGCGGCAGCACTACGAAGAACACCTGAATGGCGATGTGGCAGACGAAGATGGCGGTATGGTGATGGACCTGGGAGAACGCGCGCAGGACATAATTTTACCGGCTCCGGATCTCCAGGAAATCCAGGAGGAGATTGTCCGGCTCAAGAACAACAAAGCCCCTGGGGTTGACCAACTACCAGGAGAGCTATTTAAACACGGTGGTGAGGCACTGGCTAGAGCGCTGCACTGGGTCATTACCAAGATTTGGGAGGAGGAAGTTTTGCCGCAGGAGTGGATGGAAGGTGTCGTGTCCCATCTACAAAAAGGGCGATAAGCTGGATTGTAGCAACTACCGCGCAATCACATTGCTGAACGCCGCCTACAAGGTACTCTCCCAAATTTTATGCCGTCGACTAGCACCAACTGCAAGGGAGTTCGTGGGGCAGTACCAGGCGGGTTTTATGGGCGAACGCTCCACCACGGACCAGGTGTTTGCCATTCGCCAAGTACTGCAGAAATGCCGCGAATACAACGTGCCCACACATCATCTATTCATCGACTTCAAAGCCGCATATGATACAATCGATCGGGACCAGCTATGGCAGCTAATGCACGAACACGGTTTTCCGGATAAACTGACACGGTTGATCAAAGCGACGATGAATAGGGTGATGTGCTTAGTTCGAGTTTCTGGGACATTCTCGAGTCCCTTCGAAACCCGCAGAGGGTTACGGCAAGGTGATGGTCTTTCGTGTTTGCTATTCAACATCGCTTTGGAAGGTGTAATACGAAGAGCAGGGATTAACACGAGTGGTACAATTTTCAATAAGTCCGTCCAGCTATTTGGTTTCGCCGACGACATAGATATTATGGCACGTAACTTTGAGAAGATGGAGGAAGCCTACATCAGACTGAAGAGGGAAGCTAAGCGGATCGGACTAGTCATCAACACGTCGAAGACGAAGTACATGATAGGAAGAGGTTCAAGAGAAGACAATGTGAGCCACCCACCGCGAGTTTGCATCGGTGGTGACGAAATCGAGGTGGTAGAAGAATTTGTGTACTTGGGCTCACTGGTGACTGCCGAAAATGACACCAGCAGAGAAATTCGGAGACGCATAGTGGCTGGAAATCGTACGTACTTTGGACTCCGCAAGACGCTCCGATCGAATAGAGTTCGCCGCCGTACCAAACTGACAATCTACAAAACGCTAATTAGACCGGTAGTCCTCTACGGACACGAGACCTGGACGATGCTCGTGGAGGACCAACGCGCACTTGAGTTTTCGAAAGGAAAGTGCTGCGTACCATCTATGGTGGGGTGCAGATGGCGGACGGTACGTGGAGGAGGCGAATGAACCACGAATTGCATCAGCTGCTGGGAGAACCATCCATCGTTCACACCGCGAAAATCGGACGACTGCGATGGGCCGGGCACGTAGCCAGAATGTCGGACAGTAACCCGGTGAAAATGGTTCTCGACAACGATCCGACGGGCACAAGAAGGCGAGGTGCGCAGCGGGCAAGGTGGATCGATCAGGTGGAAGATGACTTGCGGACCCTCCGTAGACTGCGTGGTTGGCGACGTGTAGCCATGGACCGAGCCGAATGGAGAAGACTCTTATATACCGCACAGGCCACTTCGGCCTTAGTCTGAATAAATAAATAAATAACATCCGTGGCGAAGTATCATATGTTAAATCACAAAAATGTCCTATATGAAGAGAGTTGGAATAGACAGTGTCAGTTTTTCTTGCTACATTGACCAGTAGAGACTGAGGGAACTTAATCCGCCTTTTTTGTGTAAGTGACATTTTGGCCAAGTTTGAGATGAATACAGCAAAAAATGCTTTGGCTCTATAGCTTTGCGGTAATATGCCGATATAGTTTGTACGATGTTTAAGTATAATAAATGTGGAAATTCACAGAAAATATTTTTTAACTCTCATACAATTTGTATGAAACGAAACAATATTGAAAAACTTTGCACCCATTTTTCTTAAAGCTAAGTTTTTGCCACATACATCCCTTTCCATTGCGTTTGACCTTTGACCTACTTATTTTTCATATATCTCGTTCAAAAATAATGAACTTAATGCGGTTTCATCACAGATACTTTGAGATACATTTAGTTTGTATTTGTAGGTACTAGTATGTCTGGAAATTGCTGTAAATATTCTCAATTTTAATATTTTCAAGGGATGTAAAGATCTTATTTGAACATATTTTATGGAAATTGACCATACCGCAAGAACATCCCGAAAACCATTCATCAAATCGGTCAAATTATTCAGTTTACATTCATAATAGCGTAATAGCGCTTTTATAATTAATATGAATCTGCTGATAAATGTCAAATTATTCATTATTAAATTTCGATCATGCACCAAACAATTAGTATTCGGAAAATTATCAAATGCTTGATCAAATGATTGTTACCTCAATGATACAGATTTTTTTTTGTTAGCAAAAGGGTCATTTTTAAATGGTGACGATACTTTCAGTGTATCATCAGAAATCCAAAAATTGTATAGCCTATTGTCGAAATTATTATTGGTGTGGTATGGTTCAAAATAATTCATAATTTACCACGAATACCATAAATAATACAATTATAAAATGTATAATCGAATAACGATTATTGAAAAAAATGATGTTTGATAGCATTCTATGCGGGTTGCTTCTCCTTGTAGGTGTGCATAATAATGGTGTCCCCGTAATGCGTTAACATCCTAATATTGTAATATGATTGACCTGAACAACAATGTTGTCCTTTTCATTAGAACAGATGATTTTGAATTTTTTTATAGATTTGTGACGTGAAAAATACTAAACACTCTTCTCTAGCGGGGTCAAAACAAACGAACTGCTTCAAAACATCAATGCGCGGTTGTCAATCTAAAACATGTTTTCTTGGCCTAGCGCTTCAATTTACATAAAAACAGATTAATCCATTAAGCAGTTATAATGTATTTTTTGTGCATGATTGAAGATAATAAATACGAAAAAGGCAAAAATCAAACCATCTTGTTATTTTATGCACAAAAAATGCACTATCTATTGCCCTTTCATGCTTTATAAAAATTAGTTTTTTTTAATGATGAGAATTCAATTATTATTTGCTCTTACTATTTTATCTGTGAGTCTTTTTTGCTATTATCGCCGAGTAATGATGGTAGTGATGGTTGGTGAAATGCGTTTCTCTTCTGGTGCATATTGAATCCGACTTGCTCTTACAGGGACCCTTCGTGTCGTAAGCCAGCATATTAACTGCGCTCTTATTATAAGCAAGCTTGTCAATGCTTGAGATTACGGGTTACACGATTATTTTCTTGTTGAAAGTACTTGCTGTGTTTTTCCTCTAACTAAGGACAAAACGAGGGGATGTTGACCCGGGTTGTGACTTACAAGTCATTTAATACCTTTTTTCATACAATGAGAGGATGATCATTGTATTTATATAACGCAATTGCTTTCAAGCGGTCGCCCTTGTCACTCCGTCAGTAGCTAAGAGCATAGTAATAGATACATCTAATAGATGCGGAACTCGGATGTATAGGATTGCTCAACCCTTAAGGCCTTAAGGTGAGGCTCATCTTTAAGTTTACTTCTTGAATAGTTAACAGGTGCATGCTTGCTAATTAGTAATCGTGTGAGATTGAATATCATTTAGATAAAGTTTTTTTTCCTTACGTCACTTCACATTCGTTGATGTCGTCTGAGTGTAATCGGTCTAAGCTATCTAACGTGACTGTGACAACGCGCACCGGTTAGACTTGATAACAAAAAAATTGCGATGAATGTAGACGTTTGTTTCCGCATCATACCTTTGAATGCAATGCAAGTCCTTCCTACTATTGTACTATAGATCATGCGTTCTAAGCAAATAAACTATGTTTTATATCAGACTTTATTGGTTTTGGAATGAACCTAATCGGCTTAGGAATTTTTTTCGACTACTACTATTATTGCTCCGTTACATATCGGTCTGAGTAAAGAAAATGGAGACACGTAGTGGACACGTTAAGGACTTGTGTTGAATTCAATCATAAAACGAGGATAACATATTGTATCGAACCATTTTTTTCAATAATACATTGTTTTCGATAGATTGTCTTTGATATAGAACACATTTGAAATTCGTATGTTAAAGATACTGCAGGTAAAATGAACACTGACTGAAGGCAAAATAAATATCGCTTTGGGAACCCTTTTGAAATAAATAATTTTCGATTTTTTTAACCGCAGTGCCGTAAATATGATCACTGGAGATTACCAAAGCCTTTTAAATATCCTGGTACATCTTTTGAAAAGTCTTCAATTATCAAAATGATAAAACATAAGAAAAAAAAGTTCTGCCAATACAGTGTTTTAATCGAAATATAGGCAACTGTTCATTTTATCTAACTGTTAATTTTACCACCTCCATCCTCTATTGGCCTGGTTTTATCACGGGACTGATTTGCGATTTGGGCGTAACTTATTTTGTAAACAAACATTGTTTTGTAAATTCGGTAGAATGCAAGCGTTTTTCTCCAAAACTAATTTCTTTATCTGCTAGAGGAAAGCCTATTCTGTCGTATACATACCGTGGTTTTCACAGGAAATGCTTGCTTTAGCGAGAATTCGCCTTCCAATGTTTGTTTAAAAATAAGTTTCGCCCAAATCGCAAAGCAGTTTTTGCTTTTCTGCTCATACGGATGCCAGAATGTGCTAGGAGAAGAATGAACGCTGTCATCAAAAGGAAAAGTAGAATCACGAAAAAAAATTACATAACGGTATATTCCAATTATTCAAATAATTTGGAAAATTTTAAAGGTTATTTATTTGAAAATAATTTAAAGCACATTGTTAGATTTTGATTATCTACATTATAGATATGTTTATTTGATTATGATTGATAATAAAGTTTTTTCTTTAATTGATCCCAAAGAAGGTACTACTTTTGATGTTTTTTGAATACTTAATCCCATATAATCAACAATAAAAAAAACTCTCAGCTCGTAATTTTTACAATTATTTTAAATTTGTAATGCGTTCATCCTATTTTTTTGGCGATAAAACGCCATCAAAATGATGTTTTTACCGTTTTTATTCATACCATTTCGGTAGATGTATAGGGTAAATAGGATATTAGGACCTCTAGATCAGCGTTTCTCAACCTTTTTCTTAAGAGGTACCCCTTCGAACTTTTACATTAATTTAGGTACCCCCACTCGAAAGTAGACTTCCAATCCTCTTGAAAAAAAATAATTCCGAACGCTTTGAAGGGAAGCTTTAGCTTTTGAATCCCTTAAAAGTAGGTTTCCGTGCCTCTTGATTAAAGGCTTCTGAGCCTCTTGTAGATAGGCTTCCAAGGCTCTTGAACACGGTTTTAAAGCCACTTAATAGGAGCCTTCTGAACCTCTTGATAGTATGCTTCCAAGCCTCTTGAAAGAAGAATTCCGAACTTCTTGAAGCGAGGTTTCCGAGCCTCTTGAAAGGAGGCTTCTGAACCACTTAAAAATAGACTTCCTTCCGAGCAGGATTCCGAACCTCTTAAAAGGAGGCTTACGAGCTTGATTGCATTGCATATTATGTACAATATAAATTTTTGAAATAAAAAATACACAATTATCAAAACTTTATCAATGAGTTTTGATTAGAATTGTAATACGTCCGCCATTACGCATTTTTGTCCAAGGTACCCCCTAGGGACAGCAAAGGTACCCCCAGGGGTACATGTACCCCAGGTTGAGAACCGCTGCTCTAGATGAGTGCTCACCGATATCTGCTTATATCCATCAAATGACACGTTTGATATGAGCGAATATCATACCATGTCACAAATGGCAGTCTCATTTATGAAATATGCTCGCCTTCTTAAACAAACTGATTTCACTGGAATTTCATCTAAATATCGTTATTTTCGCATGAGAAACTAGTGAAACAGATGCAGAACAATATTATTTTCGTGAAGCCAGTGAACGAATTTGCATCGGCATTGATTTTAGTTCAAATGTGTAGGGGTCGAAAACAAGTTGGTTACCCTATATAGGGATTATATCTGAATCAAAAATCATTGTAACACCTGAAATGGCCAACAACAGGGTTTCTTCGATGTGGTCCTTTGGGAACGTTGGGAATAATTTTTGCTCCATCTTAGCAACATGGGTGTCAAACTTCAGAATTTTTGGAAATAAAGTGCATCCTGGCTTCAAATAATAATTCTGGAGATATTGGATGTAGGGACACGGCAGGTATTTCCGTCCATCGTCATAGGGGCTAAAAACAATGAAAGCAACGTACATTTGCCAGAACTCCACTATAGCAGAACGTTTCTCCTGAGCTTACGATTAGGTCCGTATGAGTTTTACAAAAAAGCATCTCTTTTATTGGTTTTCGAGACTATGACGAACAGACGAAAATACCTGCCGTGTCCCTATATATAACTGGATGCATGTGTTCCACATGTCTTGCAAAATGTTTGATTCTCAATTCATATTCATATCTTTCCACTGCTAATTGCTCTTTTCCCATAATGATTGTATTCTTCCTTGATTATGTGGAAAAGACGACTTTGGGAGTTTTTTTTTAAACTATTGGCGAATGATTTTTAATATCTTGCATACCTAAACAAATACATCTAAGCGAGATAGTACCACAATTCTACGAAAACTAAATCCCCGAATGAAATTTCCCCAAATAGAATTCTTCCGAATATAACCATTCCCCGAATGGAAGTATCAGTAGCATGCAGGGTTTGCGGAAATCGCTCTCAAAAGATAACGAACAACGATGGAAGAGAGGCAAAAACTGCTTCGAATTATTACAAGCCATGAAAACAAGTTTGTCAAACTTCCATAAAAGTGCAAAAAAAAAACAGAATCTGATAGGCAGCCTCCATCGAGAAATGATGATAAAACGCTTTGTTCTTGTTCCTTTTGTGTTGGGGATGGGGACTATTTTTTTTTTCACACAGCTGTGTAAAAAAGTTTTTGAGAATCAATCGGCCATTGTACTTTTGACATTTGTTTTAATATTTGCAACCTCTCAAAACAGACGTCAGGGTACGGAATGGTTACACAAATTTGCACTCTAGAGTTGGCAGTTATATAGATGTAAAATTGTGAACCCTACATCTATTTGAAAAACATAACACTAAAATTTATTGATATTGTTGAAGCCATCAGTGCACTGTTTGTCATAATGACACATATTCGTCAAGTCAGCCTGATGCCCGAATAAAGCTCAAAATCTCGACAGTGTATTATATTTAAAAATTATGGAAAAAGTGGTATTCTGACCCAAAAAGGTTTGTGTTTTGGCTAAATATGCAAAATACGGTATCACTGCCAGGGATGCCTGGTGATATTTTCTTCACAGTCGTTTAAAAATGTCTTCAAATGTCTTCAATATTAAAATTATTATCATCAGTGATAAATTTCAAAATTCAAGTTTCCGGTTATTTATTCAATCAACTCCTTGTTTTACTGATGTGGAATAATATTTATTTTTCAGCATTCAAATTGTTAGAATTGAAGAAAATATTGTTTAAAATTTTCACGAGATAGTGTATAACGAGTTTCCCCCGGATTTTTTAATGCATTTCCACGTGGAATTCTTCCGCATTTCTTCCGGAAAAAATTCTAGAGCAACTTCCGGATAAATTCCTGATGGATATACTAATTACTTCTAGCTGGAGCTTCTAATTACTTCTGGAAGACCCGTGAAGGAAATTTCCGAGAAATTTCTGTCAAAACATCCAAAGGATTTACTAAAGGACCTTCCGAAGAAATTTCTGAAACAACTTATGAAGGAATTTCTGGAGGATTTTCAGGAGGAATATCAGGAGGAATTCGTGGAGGAACTTAAGAAGGAATCCCTGTAGAAGCTTCAGGATGAATTCCGGAGGGATTTTCTGGAGTAATTCTTGAAGGGTTTTCCTGATGAATTTCTAAAGGATATTTCTGAAGAATTATCTGGTGAAATTCCTGAAGAGATTTCTGAAGAGACTTCCTGAGGAATTCTTAAAGGTAGTTCTAGATGAATTTTTGGAGGAGCTTCTTGAGGTATTGCTGCAAAAATTTCCGAGAGAAATAATTTCGGCAATACTCTTTAAGAAACTTCCAGAGCAATTCCTGGAGAATCTTCCGAAGGAATTCTTGGTTGTACTTTTGTAGACATTTCTGGACGAACTTACGGAGGAGCTCCTAGAGGAAATTCCAAAGTAGGAGGAACTTCAGGAAGAATTTCAGAAAGAATACCAGAACGATTTTTTGGAGAAATTCACAGGTGAATTCTCAGACAAAAACCAGGAAGAATGTCCATAGATATTTCTAAAAGAATTACCAAAGCAGTTTAAGGTCACTCCTCACGGAATCCAAGTTTCGAAGTGCTCGCGTTTTCGGGGGCACACCACTCGATACGGAAGCAACGCACAACTGTCCTTTTTATTATTTCACGCATGCTGCGACGCAGCAAAGCTAAATCAAGACCCCGAAAACGCGAGCACTTTAAAATTGTATTGGTAGAATTTAACGAAATTTAAACAACGAATGCCAATCGGGATTTTTTTTAACCAGCGCACAACTCAAAGTTAAGTGCGTATGAGGTCTAAAATGCGTTGCAGTTGTTAACTGATGAGTGTGAATGTGTTTTTATGTTTGAGATTCTAAGCCCAAGATACAGCGGGCTTGGTGGTCATATGGCTACCGCTTCTGCCTCATACGCAGGAGGGCGTGGGTTCAATCCCAGGTCCGTTCCATTTCTCCTACTTTGTATCTTTTCATATATTTCTCATGTTCTAGAAAATCGCTAAAACTGTAAATGGGGTTTCAAACCGTTTCCAACTTTTATCCGATACCTACAACTTGACTAATTCTAGCAAGTTACTATTACATTTTGAAATGAGCGAAAAGTCTGGTTTCGACATCCAATTAGAAATTATCCACCATTTCATTACTATCAGATTGGCAACCCGTTAACCAAGATGAACCTCTGCCATAGAATCTTAACCCCAAGATTCCAATAAAATTCCGCAGTAGCTCGTGGCGAGTGCAGAGGTGTTCTCGGCTTGCAGTGGGCGAGTGACTGCATCATCAATTCCTCCCCATCCCCGATGACCGTGAGGACGTGGCCAGCGCCGTTATCGACTATCCAAAATACTAGAGCTCTCGGACTGTGCACATTGAGGTTGGAGAGCAAATCCCATGCTTCCATCCATTGGTTCCCTGTGCAATTGCGATTGTTCTGGTCGATCACGGAGTAGCAACTACGAAATGCACGGTCATCATGCTCATGCTCATGCTCATTGAGATTCTAAGCCCGAGACAAAGACTATTATAACTTACCTCATCGTACTCAACAAAATTACAATCACAATAACTTTTGTAATATTATATAATATACATATAGAAGTCGCAGAATTGATGAGTAAGTAATAAAATTGTATTTTCTATTCGCTGACTCATCGATTGTCTCTAAGTATCTTCCAATAAGTAGATAAGTCTTCAAAATGTCTTCACGAAATAAATGTCTTCACAGAGATTCAAATATCTTTAAATTGAAGACATGTTGACATAATCTTGATGTTCTACATGACCAACAAAGCGTTTCGTGAGTCTCGGTGATGATATATCGTCTACATATATGACCAATAAAGCGTTATACGGAGTCTCGGTCACATTTTTGAGTACCGTAATGGGACATCACTTTCTTATGACATCACTTTCTTATGACAGTACAAATGGGGGGAGGGGGAGTCTACCGTTATCTTACGCTCCATATAAATAAAAAATGATTTGTATAGGAAAAATCTTACATGGGGGTCGAAAAACCCAGAAAAATTGCTTACGTAGGTATGTATTAGAGTGGGGCGTCATGGTCATTTTTTCAAATCAATGGTTTTTCGAAGCCATTCTGGGTCCTGAACAACTGTGCAGAATTTGGGACCGATTGGTTGCTTCCTCGCTTTCCGCATCGCGTTTGAAGTTTGTATGGACATTAGTATGGGAGAACGTATATTTTTGCACTACTAGAGGTTTCAGTTCACTGTAAACCAAGTGGCACATTGCGTTAAAGTATAACCCAAAGGATGCCGAAAAACTTTGCTGAAGAAGGCACGTTGCTGGAATGTCCACGAAAAAAGTTATAACGCTTCGAACGTTGAGTGTTCAAACCATATGCAAAAAATCGTTTATTCTGCAAGCACTGCCGTACTACGTAGACCAATAATTTAACTGAGTGTTATTTCAAAATAATTAATCTTATAGGGCTTTAGAGCTAATGGGAGCTATCCGGAATTATTTCACAAAGATAAAAATCCGACAAGAAGGAAGATGGGTTTTGCCCTTCGATAACCATAGGTTGTCCGGTAGTGCTGGCAGAAACATTGATTTCTTGCATATGGTTTGAACAATTAATTTTCGAAACGTAATAACATTTTTTGTAGACCTTCCAGCTACGTACTTTCTTCGGCAAAGTCTTTCGGCATCTTCCAGACTATATGCTAACGTCACAGACAAGCAGACATAACACTCGTCAAATTTCCATCGTTCACTGAATTACTGGTCGATTCAAATAATCATTAGTTGGCCAATCGATCACTCGTGGCGCGCGCATCGGATTTGCTTGAGTTTGACATTTACTCACTACCGTCATCTGGTTCGTGATTTGCCCAACTAACTGAAATCAACAGATGTCGTTAGTGTTTCAACGACGATGTATTTGATGAATAAATGTTCAATGTGTTATGTCTGTTTGTCTGTGCTAACGTATTGAGTCACGTGATTGATGATAAATTGAAGCCGGTAAGAGCAAAAATGTAAAAAAGTACGTTTTCCCATAGTAATCTCCATGTAAATTTGAAACGCGATGCGGCATGCGAAATTGCAACCAATCGAGCCCATATTTTGCACAGTTGATTGGGGTCTCAAAACGATTCAGAAAAACCTTGATCTCACTTGATCGGACGAAGTTTGCGTTTTTCCATACAACTGCGCCCCACTCAAGTATGTATGGTCAACAAAGTGATCAACTGTGTATAAACTATGCATTTGATTTGGAACAACCCCATTTCGTTATTATTATTATGACACAGCATACCCAAGATATCTACCGTACTACAAACAGATGAGTACAGGTACATGAGTGAAGGTCTGAATGGTCAACAAAACGTTTGAGAGTTGGCCATACTTTTGAATTGGAATTGCTCCATAGAACATCATTTCACTTTTATAAACATGTCACAGTATGCTCAGGACATTAACGTTACTTCAAACCATTCTTAAGCTCAGAACTTGAAGCTCTTGACAAAAGTAATCTAGGGGGTCTTAGTCTATATTTTTGAGTTGGTATAGCTCTTTTTAATACTATTTTGGTATTGTAAATATGCCATATTTCCGAAACATCAACGGTACTCAAAACTATTCCTCAGTTCAGATCTTGAAATTCGGTAAGGCCCACAAAGCGATCTATTTGGTATCGGCTCTAATTTGTGTTGGAATAGCTCTATAGTATCGCTAGTCAAGATGAAAACCGAAATGGAGGACTACCGAAGTTGGATTTTTTTCGCAATCCGTACGTTAAACTCGCTAGTAGTGCGCTAGTCTAATTAGGCCCTAAAGAAAAATCCAACTTCGAAAAATCCAAAAACAACTATTCCCGTATTCCGGTTTTCAACTTAATCGAGTATACATAACTTTCCTATTATAAATATGTCACAGTATTTCCAGGACATCCCTAGTGCTCCAAACTATTTCTGAATAAAGATATTGAAGGTCTATATAGTCTACAACGCGTTCTACGGGCTCTTGGCCATAGTTTTGAATTGTAACTGATCCACAGAACATCACTTCACTATGATAAACGTGTCGCAGCATTCTCAGGATATCAAAGGGATTCCAAATTATTCTCGAGTTCAGACTTGCAATTTTGTATGATATTTTGAGTTTAAATAACTCCACAAAACACCATTTCGCCATTCTGAAGATCAGAAAAAATATTTTAAGCTCTTTTTAGTGGAATGGAACAAGACACTGAAGACGACCTCACAGTTGAGGTCGAAATACGTATCTGCAAAGATAACAAATTCTGAAAATGTCAAGGATAGGGAAATCTATGGTACTATTTTTTGGGTTGTACCTCGAAGGTAAGTCTGGCCATAAATGCAATCGACGGCCTTATCTTTGAGTTGGAATAGCTCCATGAACATCTTTCCGTTATCATAAAAATGTCACATTTTATCCCAGAAAATCTATCGTATTGTAATTTCTAGTATAATTACTATACTCCAAGTTATTCCTGAGTGCAGATATTGAGGGTCTGTATGGCGAACAAAACGTTATATGGGCTCAAAGATCTGTATTGTTGAGAAAACGATCCGTCTAAACTTGGCCATATTTTTGAGTTTAAGCAATCCATTGGACGTCATTTATCTATCATAAACAGGTCACAATTTTTCCAGAATCATACTTCACTGCTTGGGGCTCATCCAACTAATAAGAACGTTGGGGACATCGCATATCTTTTTGGATTATCGTTAATATTATGATAAAGCTCATTTCTGGCTTGGACATTAATTTACAATGTTCTGAAAACTCAGATGTTAGGTAATTGTAGGTAATTACTTTCTTTCTTCCACATAATGTACATATCTTGGTACATATTCACATCTGAGTTTTCAGAACACTGTAAATGATAAAGCTGTGAAGTGTCCACAATGGTATTATAATGTCCATAACAACTGCTTCAACTAATAATAATGATTAACTTCTTGTTGATAATTTGGAACATCAAGATCTAACCTTAAAAGCAATTTGATTTTGGTATATATTCTTAAAACATTGTTTAATATCCATAATGGTTTTATGACGTCCCTAGGAGCTAATCCAACTTATAACAATGGTGGGGACTTCCAGATGGGGACATTGCTTATCTTAATATTGATTTTGTAGAATATTAAGATCTGAACTTGAGGACAGTTTAGATTGTTGGTAGATATTCTAATAATACTGTAGAGTGTCCATGATGGTGTAATGATATCCATAGGAGCTTATTTAACTCATAGCTATGGAGAGGACGTCGCATATTTTCTTTTTTGAGGCCTTTTTAAATCGTCGTAGATGTTCTAATACTGTTATGTATCCACAATTGTATTACGACGTCTTTCAGAGCTAATCTATTTCATACGAATGGTGGAAACATCACACATCTTCTTGTTGTGTAGAACATTAAGATTTGATAATGCTCTGAAATATACAAAATGATATTATGGAGCTAATCCAACTCGTAACAATAATTCGAATATTGTTTATCTTCATGTGTATTCTTTAGAACACCTCAAGGATAATTTGGATGCCCTAGATCATTGTTTTAGCCATAACCATACATGATCAATATTTTTCCAAGATAGAGCAGTCAATTTTGAACAACATTGCTAAACCGAGTTTTGACAGCTGATTTCATTCTTGGGTCATATATGACCCATCCGTATTGATAACCGATTCCGAGCCTATCCGTAGAATAGAACTCCTACATATATTTCTAAAACACGACGTTGAAAAGATTTAGAGTTACTGAATTTATCGAACGATATATTTTCTCGTTCAGCACATATTAGCGTGTAGTACTTGTCCAGCATTTTAAGGTAAATGTAGAGAAAAATGGTTTCGCTGTTCAATATAATCAAAATAGCATAAGTCACGTTCGCCACTACAACGGAGTGAAATGTCTTCCCTCAATGAGTTACCTTTACACAGTGACGCTTCATCAGCTCAACTGCTCTTGGTTAGAAGCCAATTAGCATGCGCCTCGCGTATTTTGGAGAGTATGCTATGTTTGATAATAAGCTTTGCATGTCGAATAGATGTTTATCCTACATATCAACCGGTGCGTCATGCGATAACGTGAGTTGAAAGGTAAAGGGCATATTAGTTGCGAAAAATGTAGCTTTTGTTCATAATTTTACTCAATTGCATCTCAAGATATAATATATTAATCGATGATTTGTTGAATATTCTTCTTCTTCTTATTGGCATTATATCCCCACACTGGGTTAGAGTTACCTCGCAGCTTAGTGTTCATTAAGCACTTTCACAGTTATTAACTGCAAGGTTACTAAGTCAGGTTACCATTTTTGCATTCGTATATCATGAGGCTAACACGATGGAATCGAATCCATCTTCTGCATAGTCTTGCTTTGTAGCTTCGCATCTTACCGCACTGCTAAGAAAGGCCACTTAATCTGATACGCTAATCAAATGACTCCAAATAGTTATTGGTACTGTAGAATGGGGTACCTTTGATTGATTTTAGCATATTTTCTATATATTTCTTCAACTTTATATGCACATAATGACTTATTTCATGATTAGAAGACACGACAAAAGCCATTGTAGGGTTATCGTTTAACATACGCATATGCATAGTTACAAATGTTTTATTATCATTTTTAGGATTTCACTTTCAATATAAAGGTTTTCTTATAACGTATTTGCAACAATGATTTTTTTCTCAATTTGATCTATTTTTATCCCATTTTTATCCCACGTATGATCTATTTTTATCCCATTTTACGGTTGCTACATTGCATGTTCAATTAAACCAATGTAAAATAATGAGACACGGGTTCCCATAATCTGTTGTGTAATTACTAGCCCGCTCATCCTAACATCGTTGGTGGTGTCGTTAATATATTATACCTCTATCTATACTAAAATCATTGCATCTTAGAAAACCAAAAACACCTTTACAGTATACAATGGATACTCCACGATTGATGGTTCCATTAGAGATTGATTCAGTTATCAACCACGACGCTCACTGGATGTGTTTGATTGTTCTACTACGTGAGGTAGTAAAATTTCGGAACTTTATGAGATGTTTAACAACCCACGTATATCTTGTTTTTCAAGTCACAAACGATACTGACACACTCACGCGCAATTAAATGTGAATCTTTGAAATGAGCCGCAATTTGGGCGTGTTAATGGTTCCTATTCCTAGAATTAAAGCTTAAATCAGATTGAATGGAATTTTTTTTTTCGAAATACACAGAAAAAAATTTAAATCAGCTGGCAGAAATGACGAAAGCATGCGAAGCGAGCGTTATCGAAGGAGGAGCAAAACTACAGTCATTCAGACTGTGAAGGGCTATTCATCATTTTTGCTGTGACTAGGTTTTCACACGCAGTTTCCGGCTTCAGACAAATTGATGAGAATTTTAGGGTAGGGCCACCAATAAAATGAAACGCAGGGACAGGCGTTCCAATTTCCAGATTAAGTTCATTTTCGATCTTTTTTCTTTTTCTATTTTTTTAATCGTTTGATTCTTTTCGAAACATTAAGAATCATTCAAAGTCTTTCTCAATAATTGTGAATATTTCATCTATTTATCCACTGTAAAAAAACGACGACATTAAAAATAATCAAACAAAACCCAGGAGGAGAAGGAAGAAGGAGAAGAGGAATGGAGGAGAACCATTTTTCGGAGTTTGTAGTGAAAAACATCGTTTTCCCACCCCATTTTTCTCTACAGCGAACCCAGAAGATAAGCGAAAATCGTGCTTTTTTGATGAATTTCTTTTTTCGTTTCATCACTTCTACGCCTCGTGCCTTTTTGATAAATTTTGAATAAATTTTAAATTTTGATAAATTTTGAATGATCCCTGGAAATAATTAAGATTACATTTTATTAATGTTCTTTCCTAGTTGAGATTCTTGTTAATCTTACCAGCAGATTTTCCCTTACGAATATAGGTAATAGAGTGGGGCGCAGTTGTATGGGAAAACCAAAACTTCGTCCGATCTAGTGAGATCAAGGTTTTTCTGAATCGTTTTGGGACCCCAATCAACTGTGCAAAAAATGGGCTCGATTGATTGCGACCTCGCATGCCGCATCGCGTTTTTAATTTACATGGAGATTAGTATGGGAAAACGTAGTTTTTTACATTTTTGCTCTTAGCGGCTATAATTTATCATCAATCACTTGACTCAATACGTTAGCATATAGTCTGGAAGATGCCGAACGACTTTGCCAAAGAAAGTACGTAGCCGGAAGGTCTACAAAAAATGTTATTACGTTTCGAAAATTGATTGTTCAAATCATATGCAAGAAATCAATGTTTCTGCCAGCACTACCGGACAACCTGTAATTGTCAGAGGGCAAAACCCATTTTCCTTCTAGTCGGAATTTTTACTTTGTGAAATCATTCCGAATATCTCCCATTAGCTCCAAAGTCCTGTAAAATCAATAATTTTGAAATAACACTCCGTTAAATTATTGCTCCACGTAGTTTGGCAGTGCTGGCAGAATAAACGATTTTTTGCATATGGTTTGAACACTCAATGTTCGAAGCGTTATAACTTTTTTCGTGAACTTTCCAGCAACGTGCCTTCTTCAGCAAAGTTTTTCGACATCCTTTGGGTTATACTTTAACGCAATGTGTCACTTGGTTTACGATGAACTGAAACCTCTAGTAGTAGAAATGTAAAAATATAAGTTCTCCCATACTAATTTCCATACAAACTTCAAACGCGATGCGGAAAGCGAGGAAGCAACCAATCGGTCCCAAATTCTGCACAGTTGTTCAGGACCCAGAATGGCTTCGAAAAACCATTGATTTGAAAAAATGACCATGACGCCCCACTCTAATTAGGTAATGAAAAAAGGATAAAACCCTTGGGAAAACCGTGGGAAATCAATAATCCCTATAGCTCTTTTCACATTTGTCTTTTGACATTTTTCTTTTCTTAAAATTATTTTATCTTATCTCTCTTGTGCCCAGACCGGCTTTAGGTAGGGGGTCGGACACTAATTATGTAAGCATTTTTTCTGGATTTTTTAACCCCCCTTCCTCCCCTTGTTTACGATCCCTAGATAATTTATTGTATTTGTAAATTTTCAGAATTGGAAAAGTTTTTGATATTGGTCTGTAAAAAAATCCTTAAGGCAAGTTTAAGAGTGGATTGAAATAATATTTAAAAGATCCCAAACGTTTTAAGAGTATTTGGAAAAATGCGTTATTTTTTTTTTCCTTTGTGTTTTGGCCCGCGCCCCTTTCAAGAGTGAAATATTTGTATTTTAGTATTTTTCCATAACTAACTTAATACAATAAAAAGTTATGATCAGCGGCGTAGCGGGTGGTTGGCCGGGTTGGCCTCCGCTAAGGGCGCCAGCCCTCAGGAGGCGCCGAAATCAAGAATTACGGCATGAGAAACAGAACAATTTTATTAGTTACAGGGCCAATTAATAACAAACCGACTTCAAAGTCTAAACCACGATATTTTAAGTATATCTGAATCAACCAAAGATTTTTTGTTTATACGAGTTCAATTATTAAAGGGCCGATGCCCACGAAGCGTTTTTTCAGCGCAACGTGCACGGTGAAATAACGCAGGTGTGCATCAGCGCGGTGACGCTGCGTTACCGCTTTTTCTCGATGCCCACCTGCGTCTTTTTAACGCCGTGTGCACGCAGAGTTGAAAAAAAAAAACGCTACGTGGGGATCAATCCAAAAGCGGAAATTGTTGAATTTACGATTGGCAGGGATAATATACAAAAATAACTACTCTGGCTTTCATTTCTCAAGGCTCTCGTAGATTAGCAATTCGCAATAGAAACAACACGTGCTATCAAAGTATTCATCGCCTCACTTCGTCACGAGGCCCTTATACTTCCGATATCCATCCCGACCACTTCAAAGTTGGAACCAACGAAGTGGAACAAACCACAAAACCCATTCCTAAATTTTATTTTTCTTTATTCAAATAGATCCGATAGCGATTTGAACTGAAAAATTCCAGAGTTTCTTGGCTCAACAATCACTTGAAATTTGTATAAGATTTGTCACGATTTTCGAATCCATCTTCTCCGTGATGTATTTTCAAGTTTGCCAGTTTCTTAAATTGAGTTCTAGGACGATATGGACAGTATGAGCTGTAACGAATCTGGTCTTCCAGACCTTTCTGGGTATTTTTACAGACTCCATATGAAGATTAAAAAATGCCCCCGACTCTGTTAGGGTCATTACATATCTTACTATATATTTTGCAAGTATAGAAAAAAATGTCTCAAAATATCAAAACTTTTTAAGGGGAATACCGCCGAATGCTGCTTGCTATTTAAAGCTCCTTCAATCCACTTAACTTTTTAATAATCTTACTGTTAGGTGAGATTCAAAATGGCTGAATGTAAAATATTGTACATTCCTTAAAAAAGAGGGGCGCCCGAGTCAAGTACGAGACACTGAAGACGGCCTTACTGTTGAGGTCGAAATACGTATCTGTCAAGATACAATTAAGTGGTGGAATTCAATGGGATTGTACAAACTCGTCTTATGACAAGAAAATAATACGCTTTGCTGCTTATTGAATGCATTGACATAGTTTTGGCCACGCTTCTACACTGCGTCCTCCTATGTGGTCGTCGGGGGTAAGAATGGGGGTCAGCGTCGACTGTCTGGAGGTCGGATAACAAAATCGTCCAAAAAGATTATTTTAGTTTTGATAAATATTCTTGAAAATAATATTTCTTGTAATTGTATGAAATCATGTAACTGTTCTGAATCAAATATTAAATGTTCTGCGAATTCAGTGAAGCCAATTTAAACATAGAACAATCGGACAATTGTGGAATTCATTTTAGAAAGGCCCGACAAGTGATTCTGACTGCCCTTTTCGGATTCTAAACGGGCTGTCCTTTATCAATTGTCAAGAAAAAGCAGTTCCAAAGTATAACGACCACGTGTGTCCACGGCAAAATTTGCATATTGATTTCGTTGTAACAGATCACAACAAACTGAACGAGTGACTCATTTTTATTTGGAGTTGGGCTCTGTCGTTTATGCAAATCATTGTTAGCTCGGCAGTTTTTTTTACCGCATTGAAAGGCAATATTTGCTTTTCTACTTGGAATGGATCTCATTGGTATACACTTGCTAAAAGGTTAATGAACTTTTTTTTTGGTAACTGCCTATACCTTAGGAGTTATGTAATCTGAAATGATGCTAATTATAAATTTTATGTGATAGAATGTTGAAAAGCTACACTTCACAGAAAATCGAAGCGTGTTCTTGAAGATGGTAGGCAATCCATGATCTTGTTTCGTATGGTGTATTTGGATTGAAACATCTAACGTCTGTGTTCAAATCGAACGAAGAATGGGAGGTAATTCAGTTGATCAAATAGAATGTATTAATTCGATGGAAATAGTCAATATTCTTTTTATCACATGTTATCAAGTATTGAGTATGAAGAATCGTTCATGGTGTTATTATTATTGTAAACGTGTTACATCGGTTCTAACCGACACACGTACTTCGCTAATTGAACTGTTTTTTATGATTGTGCTAATTAAATCATATGGTGGTAATTTATTTCTATCTTCAATTGCAATGTGAAGGCGATGACTGTGCATTTTTTCGAACATTGCAATTAAATAGTTTCGAGCTCGGGTTCAACTACACTTCTCAATTGGGCAGTATCAAATCAATCATAACTGTAATTATCCCCGGTCCTCTCCTTCAACTTTGAACGCCAAGTTGAACCATTTGCTTGCTTCGAACATTGATCGGTGATTTATGAGGTCTTTTTTCATAGCGAAGTCGTGCTGCTCGTACAGTGAAGTAAAAAAGAAGGTCAGTACTAAAATATTATCTAGACCTCTATGTCACTGTTGAAGAAGGAGTAAACAATAATGCTATGCGACGTAGTGCACACTATTTTTCTTTATTATTGGTGTATCTCTTCAATTTTTTTTAGGGAAATAACTTTTTTGAGAATCCAAGGCTCATACTTTTCGTAAAATACAGTCGAGTCTATTACTGCAGAGATGTAGTTTCTTACTAATCATTTCGAAACCACTATGGGGATTTAGGATATTGCCACTATGGGGATTTAGGCGGACATTAATCGAAAAATTGACATTCACCAATCATTTTTTCACTATTTTTTACCGAAAGTAGATACACAAGATAAAAAAAAACCCAAAAATTTCAAGTCCCTACGAGCTATAGTTTTTGAGATTTTTATTTTATTTTCAGACTAAGGCCGGAGTGGCCTTAAGTGCATAAAAGTCTTTTCCATTCAGCTCGGTCCATGTCTGCACGTCGCTAACCACGCAGTATGTGGAGAATCCGCAAATCATCCTCCACTTGATCGATCCACCTTGCTCGCTGTACACCTCGCCTTCTTGTTCCCACCGGATCGTTGTCGAGAACTATTTTCACCGGATTACTGTCCGACATTCTGGCTACGCGCCCGGCAGTATTCCGATTTTCGCGGAGTGAAGGATGGATGGTTCTCCCAACAGATGATGCAACTTGTGGTTCATTTACCTCCTACACGTATCTAATAAGCGTTTTGTAGATAGTCAGTTTGGTACGACGGCGAACTCTATTCGATCGGAGCGTCTTGCGGAGTCCAAAGTACGTACGATTTCCAGCCACTATGCGTCTCTGAATTTCTCTGCTGGTATCGTTATCGGCGGTCACCAGTGAGCCCAAGTACACGAATTCTTCAACCACCTCGATTTCGTCACCACCGATACAAACTCGTTACCGGCTTACTCGTTGGCTTACATTGTCCGCTCTTGAACCTCTTCGTATCATGTGCTTCGTCTTCGACGTGTGTGGACCAGTCCAATCCGTTTAGTTTTCCTTTTCAAACTGATGTAGGCTTCCTCCATCTTCTCAAAGTTACGTACAATAATATCTATGTAGTCGGCAAAACCAAATAACTGGACAGACTCCGTGAAAATCGCACCACATGTTGAATAGCAGGCACGAAAGACCATCACCTTGCCGTAACCCCCTGCGTGTTTCGAAGAGACTCGAGAATGCCCCTGAAACTCGAACTTCGCATATCACCCGATCCATCGTCGCCTTGATCAACCGTATCAGTTTATCCGGAAATCCGTTTTCGTGCATTAGCTGCCATAACTGATCCCGATCAATTATATCATATGCGGCTTTGAAGTCGATGAATAGATGATGCGTGGGCAGGTTGTATTTGCGATATTTCTGCAGTACTTGGCGAATGGCGAACACCTGGTCCGTGGTGGAAAATCAAGTTTTGTTTGTTCCGCGCCCGTTTATATCGTGTCTCGTAGCCCTACTGCGGTGTGCCGTGCCAAGTGCAGCGGTTGTGGTGCTTACAATGGTAGATTGAATATCTTTTACAAATTCAAGAGACGCTACGCCTAGTTGCCCTTCCGTTGGATGTGCCACCTTCAGCTGCTGCGCGTATCTTTGGCCTAGTCTACCGTCTTTTAGCCGCGGCGTTCGACTTCGACGCGCGTTGTACATCGTCGAGAGTTTTGAGCGCAGGCATACTGAAACGAGGTAGTGGTCGGATATTCGCACTGCGGTATGTGTGGACGTTGGTGATGTCGAGAAGAATTTACCGTCGATTAGAACGTGATCGATTTGGTTTTCTGTTTGTTGGTTAGGTTATCTCTTTGTTGCCTTGTGGATATTTTTGCGGGGAAAGAAGGTGCTTCGGACTACCATTCCGCGGGAGGCTGCAAAGTTTATGCATCGTTGGCCGTTGTCATTCGATACGGTGTGCAGACTATCCGGTCCGAAAGGTCTGTGAATTTAACAGAAAATGGCTGAAATTTGTCATAAATTGTACCGAACAATCAGACATGCAAACAAGCTCTAATACTTTTACCGAGTTCAGTTTGAGCTCGACTCTCATTATCATGACGCTTGATGTGGCGCCACATTGAGTTTTTTGACGTAAACGTAAACGAGCGATGCGACGCGATGTGACTCACGTAAAAGAATAACAATCATTATCAACAGGCTGTCAAATTGCACTGTCGCGTCGCGTCGCATCGCACGTCGCGTTTACTCTGGCTTGCCCCTAAGGGGAAGACTCGGATACAGGGTGACAAATGAAAATTTACCAATTCGAGACTGTCACGAAATTAGGATAGATTTCAAATGCTATAAGTTCCTTTATCTTTCGATGGATTTTCGAGATTTTATTGTCAATCGAATCGGAAACTCTTCAGCAATTTTTATGCCCATTGGAAATATTTATAACTAACGTAAAAACATTGAACATACCAAACAAACGCAGTAAAATTTCAGAGTTTCATTACGGCCGCCATCTGGTGCGTTTGGTTCTTGCGCTCTACTTTTGTGCGATGATTCGCACAAAAAGTAGAACAAAATAACCAAAGCCATGACCACGGTCTAAGCAAAAGAGTAGTGTTTATGAAAAAGTGCTTTAGCTTTAGATGCTGGACACGGTCGTGTAAGCAACGCCCTTCTTTAAGGCTCAAGAAAAGTTGGGCAAAGAAAACAGCTTTCTGAATATTTCACCACCGGCGGTGTGTCGTCTGTCTCTTTCCGTCCTTCGGAAAATTGTGATTGTGTTAGTGAAACAACAGGCAATATCACAAATACGTATTAAAAAAATACGGATTTATATAGTGGTGTGTTACCAACCTTCATTCCTCCTCAAAGCCTACACTGAGGGACATAATTATACGTCAAATTTTGTAATCCTTCTTAATGCATAAACAGGCTTATGTTTTAAGCAGGGGTATAGCAAAAGTCAAAATCACCGAAGCAAACATAAAATACATTCCTAAATATGTTTACTCTTTTATTCGTTGACTTACACAGATTGATGACGTTGAAATGATTTATTCCTCTGAGTCGTGTAGTGCACTCACGTTCACGCCAAAAAAACGAGTCGTTTACAGGAGCTAACCCCGTTGAAACTCATGGAAAAAGGTCAACTGAATTAAGCGTGCACAAACCGAGAATGTCAGAATGCCCAAAACTGTCAAAATTTCCAAAAATGTCAAATTCATGTTTACTACGGTGCATCTGTATGGGGTTGACAGCTGCGCTATATCCCTGGTTTGAAGGCAATCCTAGACTAACATTATAAAGCCAATTTTGACGTAAACTGCTGAGATACAATTTGTACAATAGTTTAAAATTGAGGACCGTCATGAAATCATGTAAGATTTTTAACGTTAATAGCGCCTTTATTTTTTAATAAGTTTTTAAGATTAATTTATCAAAAGACACGGAAACTCGCCACCAGTTTACAAGTTTTATCAAAATTGATTACCAACTTTAAACAAGGTTATTTTACCATTTGAACAGCACCCCTTAAAATAACACTTCAAAGAATTGAATACCGTCGTCGGGGGTGACAATGGGTCAAATGGGGGTGAGAATGGGTCACTGTTTCAACTACTTAGAATGCTTGTAGAATGGATTGATTGTATCTGAGGTCAAAAAGATTAAAATATAAGAGTCGTTTTTGAACGATTTTGCTCAACGACCTCCAGGCTGCCGGTGAGAGTGATGACCCATTCTCACCCCCAGACCCATTGTCACCCCGATGGCGGTAGCCATTTATTAGGCAATTACCTTTGAGATGCATTAACCACTCTAAGTCGCATAATAGTCAGAGAAAGGCATCGCCACCACTGGGGAATGAATTTGTTTTTTTTTTGAGTCGCATCCAATTATTTTCATATTTTGAGTTACGTCAATTTTGTTCGAAATCAGTAACATAAGTAATAAAAGAATTGGTATGCGATCGAACATGATTTAGATGTGCAGAACAGTCTCAAGACTCGCTTTATTTTGTTCTGCTGTGTGCGGTCGAAATAGTAGTTTGTGCAACAAGTTGCAAAAAGATTTTTTTTGTCTTTATTTAGGAGACTTGCAGCCCGAGGCTGGCTCGTCTTCGAAAAGATGATTTTATCAGCACGAGTCGTACGTTTATCGAACGAGGCTTGCCGAGTTGGAAAAATACTACGAGTGCTGAAAAAATCGAGTTTTGCAACGAGTTGCACACGCTTTTTTATGCAATGACGAAAAATGGACTTGATTATGACAAATCTGTACCAAAATTATACTTGTACTTGTCTAATCCCTTCCAGAATTTACTCCACATGATCATTCTTGCCAATAGATTATGTTGCTGCAGAGATTCCATGTTGCCGTGCCACATCGCATAGTTCGATAAACCGTGAAGCGATAGATGTTCTTGCTTTTGGAAATTTTTGATGTCATGTCCATCAAACTATTTCATTTATTACGCGACGCAGATAATATACTATTTGAACACTTACCCAAGCTAATTCAGCATAATATTGATATATTGATATAATATTGATATGATATATATATATATGATATAATATGCTACGTTTAGACAAGGCAAGTGAATTGAGCAAGTCGCTTGAATCGAACGCGAATTGAACGTGTAAACACCTTAATTCAATTCACTTGAACAAAAAGAAAGTTGAACATGTTCAACTTTTGGCAAGTCAATTGAATTCAACTGAGTTGTTCAATTCACTTGCCCTGTCAAAACGTAGCATAATGTAGTCGTGTAACTACTATTCTGGTGTTGGTTTTTCATTATAGCATCCAAATGAGTGTTATCTTCTTCTTCTTCTTCTTCTATATACATAAAAATGAATTTCTGTCTGTCTGAACCTTATAGATTCGGAAACAACTGAACCGATCGGCGTGAAAATTTGTATGCAGAGGTTTTTGGGGCCGGGGAAGGTTCTTAAAATGGATCTAGACCCCTCCCTGCTTTGGAAAGGGGGGCTCCCATACAAATGAAATAACAATTTCTTCATAACTCGAGATCTAATAAGAGAATAAATCAATTTTGGGCGAAACAGAGTTCGTCGGGTCTGCTAGTAATGAATATTATTCAACCCATTTGAGTTGCATAATGTTCATTAAAGCACCCATTTCGTTGGTATAGAAAAGTAGGCCGTTTTAAGACTCAACGGCGATCTGTAAACCAGATAATATGATCAGGAATTGCAAAAAGTTAATTACAAATCGATATTGAAGGGACCATCGAGATAAGGAGAGATCGAGGAATGGAAGGGAAATTGAAATGGGTAGTAGGGGGAATGACAGCTTTGGCAGGTTTTGTTCTGTTATTGTCAGGGGGGTTTTTATAACTTATTATGCTCAAATTTGGCCTAAACATTCTTTGAATATCAAAAAATATTTGGTCAAAATTCATAAAATTTGGTCAACAAAAACCCCCTTGACAATAATAGAACAAAACCTGCCAAAGCCGCCGTTTCCCCTAGATGGAAAAAAGCTCGTTGCTATGAAAAACGGTAAAAAAACTAATGTCATTTCTTGTGTTTGATGTGTTTATTATTGCCTCAAGGTTGTCTAGTAGTCTAGAAACATGAATATATCGGCATAAAGAGAGTGAATCCTGAACAAAACATGATCATAATTGAGATAGAGATACCGAGATAGGGATTTTATCGAGATGCAGAAAGCAAAAGTATATGTAGTTCGTAGGGACGGAGAAAAGGGACATAGGGAGATATATCGAGATATAGAACATCGAGATGTAGAGTGTCGACGGTAATTGGTGGCCGATCGGTGCAGATCATACTCGCAAAATACTGAATCGTGGGAAAATCAATTTAACACGTGAAAGAACTACATAAATATCAATAATAAGCAACAATCCGATCGCTTCGGAACAATAACTGTCTTACATATTAGGAAATATTCTATGAACTCTTCTGGTTTGCTATATTTAAATAGTTAATGGGCCGCCTCACAAAACTATCTTACACATAAGGGGCGATTTCTACAGTAATTTCCATGCAAGTATCAAATTGCTCGTGCTCAGTCAAATTACAACCAATTCAGTTAAAAAGAGCGAAAAAGTCAAAATTTGAATCACTCTAAGCTCATGCTCAAACCAGTGACATAGGCAATCAAATGAATTATCTTATAATCTGTTTTACGTAGTTTACGTCGGGCGGTCGTATCTTGTATATAACCCTTCTGATTTTTAAAAAAAAAATAACAATGGTATTGAGGTAAGTGCAGAAGCGATCTATCTTCCTACCAGAAAAAAAAAGAAAACAAACTACTTAAATTTTCAGGAAGTTAGCTGCATCCGTCGGGTATCCCGTTCGCGTACTTAGACAGTGGAAACCAGTATTCGAAAGTATTCTCGTCCGAAGCTGCACAGTGCACGTCGCCAAGGTCCACAAATCAACTCCTTCATCCTGATCGTTGAGCACCGCAGTACTCGTCGGATATCTGAGGTAGCGTTACACTTCGGGAATCCAAAATTTCACCCCATTATAAATCCACAGGAACAAAAATTCCGCGGAAAAATCTCGCGAGGTGTAAGTTGTAAGGCTACCTTTGGGAACAATTTTACCGATCGGTTGTGTTCGAAAACGCTTTGAAAAATAGTATTTTTAAAGTAAATAAACATAATTCTATAAAAAAAATTCTGTTTTTCATTTAATTACTTTGAATACAATATAATAATATACTATAACGTAGTCTGTTCTATTTTTTTGCAAATCACTCGGTAATGCTTTACCGAGTGTTCAGTAATAATTGACATTTCACCAATGAGCACTCAGCAATGCCAATGAGGTGGGTACCGAGAGCTCAGCTGTTGAGAAATCGGTAATCTGGTAACCGAGCCCGGTTAATAAAATTAAGTGTTTAGCGACTTGCAGTTTGTTCCAAGCATGTTCCAAGCTTCCAATCGTGATCGTTTATTCGTCGACTAGCACATAGTCCCAGCTACCCATTTGACCTTTAGGAACATGTTATGGTTGAATACATATCCAAGCTTGAAGTGAAGAAAAAAGCTAGCATGGTAACTGTAGATCGCAAGTTCTTGACTCAAGAACAGTTTGGATGATTCTAGTACATCCCAAAAAAATATACTTGTTTTTTTCATTTCTTCATTATAAATCACGAAATCATCTGAAATCTATCAAATTTGCTGGGTAGAACCGCTTAGAAAAATTTGGGCCTGAAAGGGTTTGAGACGTATCCTGCTGATCGTCCTCCATAGATGCGGTTCTCAACCTGGGGTACATGTACCGCTGAGGGTACCTTTGCTGGTATCAGGGGGTACCTGAAACAAAAATGCATAATAGCGGATATTGTGTTGAACTTAAAAAATATATATGGATTGATTTGATTTGAAACTTGAAACTTGATTTTCAATCTTAACACAATTGATACAAAGGCACATAATGAGCTTATTAAATAAGTGTCTGCGTCTAAAAGGAACTGCCTTGTCGACTTGTTGAAAGTCGAGTCAAGTACGAGACACTGAAGACGGCCTTAATGTTGAGGTCGAAATACGTATCTGTCATAGGTACATTAAAATAATGGAATTAAATAGAATAGTACAAACCCGTCTTATGTCAAGACAATTTAAGGTTTTTACCGATTGTATTGTTGAAACGGTTTTATTGACAAGTTAGTAAAATGGGAAAACAGCGTCGACCAGCAAAGGCAAAATACTTCTAAATTAATGAGACCTATCTGTTGATTTAATTAATTACGAAAATTGAAGTTGTGCAATCAATAATGTTGTACGACGATTTAAACATTTTTCCCATGTAAATTGCCATATGCATAAATTGACTTTCAATTTACTTTCAAATCACAATCAAGTTGCCTGAAACATTATTGAAATTTAAATTACACCCACGGTGCCCCGGTAGACCGTTATTATAAAATAAAAATGTCCATCAAAACCAAGTACAGGGCTCGATTTCTGTGGTAATTCTGCACCTCTGGACCAATTTTTAAAAAAATCCCTAGGAGGAATCTCGAGAAATCTTGATTTGAAGTTTTTAATGTGGAAATTTCAAAAGAATCTATATTTTAATTCAATAATATCCCCAAAATACCTCCAAAGCCGTCCAAAAAGTGGTCCAAGTTGTTTTCAACCAGTTTGCATTTGTTGCCTTTATTACAATTATAAATTTTTACAACTGATTAAGCTCACCAAACTGACTTAGGTATGTTTTTTGTATGGCTTGAAGCCGTCTATCTTCAAGAATGCTACCTCTCGTTCAGAACCATTCATGAATTCACGTGCAGGCTGCAGATTCTTTGTTGAATGCCTTTCAGATTAAAGTTTGTATTTTTTTATTGTATTCACAAATGTATTCGAGCATCAGAAGTAAAGATTGGAGTATGGAAAAAATTGATGAAAAAACCTACAGCTTAAATATTTGTTTAAAGTAGTGTAGTTGTTTAGCATTATATAACAGGTTAGATCTTCGTCAGATGCTGTAAAAATTGAATTGACGGTTTATCATATTCTGAGATTTTCCCGCAAAAGGATCATCGGACTGGTAATGACTCCAAAGATGGCAGTAAGGAAAAGCTACGAGTGAGCTCGGCATATAGAATGAGATTTCGAGAACCAAGGAAAACATCAGGAAAAATGCACAAGAGAAAGAAAAAAATTTACAAGCTTTGTGCATATTCTTTTGGGTTTTCGGTTACGACGAAGAAATATTAAATTTTTGAACTTTTAAAAACACTTTAAAAAAGAAACAAAATAAACCTTTGCTTATCTCCGTCACTACACATCTAGTTTGGAATTGTTAATACGATTTTAAAGTTGCTCGAGAAGCGCCATGTTGAGTAAATTTATGGGTGAACCAAGTACAGATGAGGCATCAACAAATTGCATAGAGTTCACTAGAATCCCGATCTTTCGGATTACGGCATTACTCTGCTTAAACATTAACAATTTTCTAATTAATATTTCAATCAGCAGTTTCTGAGCATGGTTTTGAGGAAGCAATTGATGGCTTAGCTAGCAGCTGGAAAAAGCCGCAGCTTCCATTCACGTCAAAGTACCATATCTTGAATTATCATGTTTCTGAGTTCTGTAGAGGTACCGGAATAGGTTTTGGCTTACATATCAAACATGCTTTTTCTAATCCGTTGATTAGAACTTTGATGAGATTTGGCAGCAAAGATCGGTTAATAAGTGCTGTGATCGAGTATAACAGCTTCTAACTACTATTATTCTACACGAACTCTAGTCTTACTTCTCTCCATTATGAACATAAACACTAAATTAAAATTAATTTTTACCTTTCATTCTATTAAACATTGAAAGCAACACTTATACTAAACCCGAGCAAGTTAGCCATACAAAAACATACTTAAGTCAGTTTGGTAAGATAAGCCAGTTGTAAACATTTATAGTTCTAATAACGGCAACGCGTGCTTAGGGCCATCTTTGGCGTTGTGCAACAGAATGGTGTGTGGCGGCGAAGGTTGCAACAAGAGCTCGCCCAGCTCTACGGCGAACCCAGTATCCAGAAGGTAGCTAAAGCTGGAAGGGTACGATGGGCAGGGCATATTTCAAGAATGCCGGACAGCAACCCTGCAAAGTTGGTGGTTACTTCCGACTGGCAGGTTCAAGAAGAATTGAAGGACATCTATCTAGGTGGATTAATCAGGGTTTTTGGTGATATTTTTGGATTCTTATATGGATTCTTTTGAAATTTCTTAACTAAAAACTTCAAATCAAGATTTCTCGAGATTCCTCCTAGGGATTTTTTTAAAAATTGGTCAAGAGGTGCAGAATTACCACAGGAATTGAGCCCTGTACTTGGTTTTGATGGACATTTTTATTTTATAATAACGGTCTACCGGGGCACCGTGACACCCGATTCTGTTCTCAGACGATTTTTTTTTTATGCGGCCGTGTAAAAAAATCTCATACAAATTTTTTGCAAAGTTGCTCTGCATGATTCGTCGAGAAATCATAAAACTTTTTTTACACAGATTTTCAGATTTTGAACTGAAAACTATTTTTACACGGAACGCATCCCCCGTGTAAAAAAATAATTGGGTGTATACTGCCGCTAACCGCAAGTCGAGCACATCTGTATATGGACGCCCATATACCGATGTGCTCGACTTGCGGCTAGTGGCAGTATACTTCTCAGAATTTACTCAATATTATTTCAATTTCAAATTCCAAATCAAAAACCCAGTTTTTTAATAAAAACCCAGATTAATCCACCTAGCGGCGATGATGCCTTTCTCGTGCATCGTAAAATGTACTGAAAAAATCACATAAGAAAGGTCAAAAAAGCACTTTAGAGGAATAGATCGCATATTTTCTATCATTTTGCATGTTTTTGTATTGATTATTATGCATTTCCACCATACTTAAAAAAAATGTTTTTTTTTCGGTTTTAATTTTTTTTTCAAGAGGGCCCTTGGGAAAAACAATGATTTTTCAATAATTCCGAAATGCAATTTTCAATAGCAAACAATGGGACTGCATTCCCCGTCGAATGCAACTTGTTGCGATTACATCGGGTAATGCTAAGTTTCAAAAAGTGTGTCTACAAAATTTGTACACATACACACATACACACACACACATACATACATACACACAAACAGACATCACCTCAATTCGTCGAGCTGAGTCGATTGGTATATAACAGCCTTCTATCAAAAGTTTGGTTTTGGAGTGAAATTATAGCCTTTACGTATACTTAGTATACGAGAAAGGCAAAAAAACATCAAAAACACTTCTACCGTGAAACACTGAAAGCTTCAATATGCCTACTAGTGCCTTTGTAGTGCCTACAAAATACAAAAATCGGAAGCAAAGAAATCATTCGTCGTTAGCACAGTTTAAAAGAGGCTTGATTCTTTAGGTGTTCCTCTCTCTCAGATTAGAATCACAACACCTCACCATGAATCAAAATAACTCATCAATCATGGACAGATTTTGAAGCAAGGGATTGAAATCCGTATCACTATTTTTTGGCTGAATGAATAAATTAAATCCAAACTGAGGGACTAAACTGACACTGTAAACAGTTTCACAACATATTCAGAAATGGACACTTTGATTTAAACTGCGTTGGTTAAACTTTGCATAAGGGAACATCCATAAATTACGTAACGCTTAGAGGGGGAGGGGGGGGTTGAGTAAACTGTGACAGTCCATACAAATAGTTTTGATGATTTATACAAAAAGTGTGACTTAGGGGGGAGGGGGTTTAAAATGGTCGATTTTTGCGTAACGTAATTAATGGATCATCCCTAATGTAATTTTGAAACTAAACACAATCTTAACAGGTGAGCAAAAAACGTTCGTTGGGTGTCGATTTATTTTTAACTATTGTTGTTTAAATTTTAAACCTGGGCGGATTTTTCCCTCCATAATATCATAGTTCGGGAATAAAACAATTTTGTTGCCCAATATTCTAGAAATTTTAATTTGTGTCCCAAACGATTCCTGAGGATTCCAAAAAATCAATCGCAAACCATTTCTTTTTATATTCAACTGATAGTTTTTATTTAAAGTTAAGTTAAACCCGCCAAAAATGACGCCAATTCAACAGCTTTGTCGGAATACAAAAACACTTGAAGTTGTATTGGAAGCCTGAGAATATATTTTAAAATTAAATAGAGGAATATTCCTGAAAAACGAACAGTTCAAATATACTTTTGGATTAAAATTAAATTAAAAGTTGCGAATAATTATTTTGAACCGCAAGTTTCTTGGTGCATTGGCTCGTGACTTAACAATTACGCTATAATTCCGACCGAGGGTCGAATTTCCAGAAAAAAAATCTTAAAGGCTACCTCAAGCAATGACAAAGCCTCAAGGGGTACCACTCATCAAAAAGGTTGATAACCGCTGCTCTATGGCACAATTTCATGTTCTTTAACGTGAATCAGAAATAAAAATTCAATAAAAATCAAAACTAGTACCTTTTTGGGATCATATGAAGATAAAACTTTGTTATCATTAACAATCAAATAAATATGTGTATAAATTAGATACCGTAATGCGGAGGAATATTAATCACTATTTTAATTTTAATTTCATATTTTTTAAACGAGTACTGCTACATGTAGAACGTATAAGGCTGTTGTTCTTGATTATTTGATAATTTTAAACTTGTTTTAAAAACCTTTTTTGTCGAGTTTTTTTTTTTAATTTTCTATTTGGGGTAACTTTAATCATCAAATATTTCAATCATTTATCTATAAATCAAGCGTCTGTAAACATCATGAAATTTTGAAACAAAAAATATGGACCAACCAAGAAAATAAGTTTACTGATCACACAATTATAGGTACGAGCTTTTTCAGTTCATTCAAAGTTAATGAATTATTGGCAGTGGCTGATTTTCTACTCGCCGCTACCACATCCAGGCGCTATAGTATATGCGTAAAATAGCCAGCATGAGTTAACCGCCTGAAATTTGTATGGCGAAAGACATCAAATGCGGGTTTTCTCAAAATTAGGAACTTTTCATGAAAAACTATTTGGTACCGGTTATGTAGAAAGGTGTCCGCTACTACGCCTACCAAATATTTTTTCGATGAAGGTGCTTAATTTTGAGAAATCAAACCTTAGATGCCTTTCGCCATACTGATTTCAGAAAGTTAACTCCTAGTGTGCCGCTGTAAGCACGCTCAAAGTAGGCGATTCATTGCCTATGCTCCGGGTATTAAGCCACCGGGAGTTGGGATTAATTACTTTGTCTGACACTCGATTTATGCATATGCACAACATGTGATAGATTAGTTCGGCAAAGGGATTGGAGGGTTACCACTAGGATGCCAATGAAAATGGCATTTTCAAATTTCAAAAAACGACATTGCTCACAAGTTTCATTACCCCTTTTCCTAATCAGAATCCACTCGAAGACCGGTGTATAGTGACAGGATTTTCTTTGAAAAGCCTTTTTTGGACTAGAAGCGGACCGTTCCCATAGATGTACTTATTTGAATCCAAGTTGAGGTGCTTGAACCATGAGGACTCTTCGGTTCAGATTTCAGTCGTGTCACCGACAAGTCGAGTCAAGTACGAGACACTGAAGACGGCCTTACTGTTGAGGTTGAAATACGTATCTGTCAAGATACAATTAAGTGGTGGAATTCAATGGGATTGTATAAACTCGTCTTATGACAGGTGAAAACATTCCACTAAAAAGCTCAAAATAATTTTCTTATCATATTTTTTTATGTTTTTTTTTTGCCAGAATACATAGTTTTGGACGAGAATATATAAAAATCTCATTTTGTCCAAAAATATCACATATGCAGTTTCATGATTTGATTATCGGCTTTATCGGTTAGTTCTGATTCACGCTTCGATTGTGTGCTGTTCTGTGATGGTGTGATGGTCTTAAGATGGTCCAAAAATATCCCCCTATACAAAATTTGAGCTCAATCAGACATGATTTAGGGGTGCTCAAAATTAATCAAAACTTTTTAAAGGGGAATTTTTGTTTTTATTTTTGATGCCAAAGGACTCCACCTTGTTCTTCGGCGTACACTTCTTGCAGATGTTGAATAAATCTCCAATCGAATCAGAAAAGTATTGCCTCTTCTCAAGTTCAGTCGTCGACATTAGCAGCCTATTTTTCATGTTAATCTCTCCAATTTTTATAGTTACGCAAAATTTTAAATTCAATTGCCCGATTACCAATTTGTTTTCCCTTTCATACAGCTATCAACGCTTCTGTTGTTATTTGCGCACTTTGTTTAGCAGTTTGTTCCTCAGCTCGCTAATGAAACATGAACTTACAATGAACTTCACCATACGACGGCAAATTAGATGACTATGGAAAATATTCCCCAACAAACAAAATATACTCCATTGTATGAATAATAATTATAATAGTGTGACTGCTTTCACTTCTAAAGTTCAAATGAATACTGGCAATGAAAAAAAAAATTTGGTCAATTTTGAGCATCCCTAAATCATTTCCAATTTAGCCCAAATTTTGCATAGGAGAAAATTTTGGCTACGGAAACGTTTGCGTATCGTCCGGTATTAAAATTCGATGAAACAAAATTCATTATTTGAAAAAAAGTCCCAAAAATGTTGTAAGAGAAAAAATCGATTTATTTTTCAATTTTTTTTTTTTTTGAGATAGCATCAGATCTCGACGTTTCATGCATTTTCATCAAAAACAAAAAATCGATTTTTGACTTTTCCTTTGATCCCCCCTTGGGAAAATTGTCATGGTTAAAATTTTCAAAACTTTGATGAATTTAGGTCATAATTTGGGGTAATGAAACTTGTGAGCAACGTCGTTTTTTTTTTAAATTCGAAGACAATTTTTTTCCTATACATTCCATTGGCACCCTAGTAACCACTCCCTTCGGTGGGGTTTGAACCCACGAAACCAGTACGCTAGACAGGTGCTTTCCCTACTAAGCTACGAAGGACCTCCATCGTCCTCCGCAGCTTAGCGGGTACTAATGAAACCACATTCCCAGCACCAGGCATGTAGCCGAATGAAAAGTATATTCAGAAAACTAAATCATTGGGCAAAAGAAAAAAAATCTTGCACAGCCTGCCGGCTTAAGCGGCTGCTTAAAACATGTCAAAAAGATTTTTCCCACAAGTTTATTGCGTTTATCAGTTGAAGAAGTGCATGAATCTAGCCCTAGCATTCTTCTCATTGGCATTACATCCCCACACTGGGACAGAGCTGCCTCGCAGCTTAGTGTTTATTAAGCACTTCCACGGTTATTAACTGCGAGGTTTCTTAGCCAAGTTACCATTTTTTGCATTCGTATATCATGAGGCTAACACGATGATACTTTTATGCCCAGGGAAATCGAAACAATTTCTAGCCCTAGCATTATGGGACTAAAATATGCTTGATACACTTCTTTAATAAAGCAGTGATAAATATATCACTACAAAACGATTTATTATAGCTGAATTATTGATAAATTTGCGTGATGAGCCATTGTTACATCCACGGCTAACAATGACTAACCCTTGATCCTACGATTGACGCCGCTAACCACTCGCCCACAAAGCCTACAAATAGATATTCTCACATAATCGCCAGTACTTTGGCGAACTGAACCTATTCCATGTTGTTTTTTCCTCCTACGATTCTACGATCTATTGAGATAAACAAGATAAGCATATGTAATAAGTGAGTTCGATCGGCTCGAACAAAGGCTTTTACATTGTATAGTTTCGATCGCACGTCTACAATAATTAGAACACAATCACAGCCGGATCAAATGGCAGCACTTTCAATTTGCCAAAATGTTGCCCTTAGCAGTTAAGCATACAATCTTGACCTCGAACAAATGAAAAGCCGGTTAGCGATTCAACCATAGCATACGGGTTCAATAAAGCGACGGTTTCGTACAATACTGACATAACTGAATTTTTTCCTTTTTGACCTTTTCCTTTTTGATGGCAAAGCACGGAAAATAATATCGTTCATCTAGGTTTAAATTCACAATATATCAAAAATAAGGCTAGCTTTAAAATTTGATTATTCAGAAAATTGGAATAAATTCTCTAGTTTGTCGTCTTTCTGTCAAAGTGTTTTTCTGGAACACACAAATATAATCCTTTTGTATCAACACATGCAACAAATGTCCATAAAATAAAAAAAATCACAAAAAGATTGATTTTTTTCTTTTTGGAATGAAAATTTTAAAACGTTGTTTCTGAACATTTACAGACAACAACTTGTGCCTGTATTGCACGAAACAGTATCGAAATAAACCATAACGATAACTGTGATAGCTTTGATTGCGTTTGCGCGCGTCGTGTATTGAAGTGAAACGATTTACACTTTGTTATGGCCCAAACACTTGCCTATTATACATTTGCCGAACACATTTTTAACATCTTCAAAATATGAAACTTGAATAAACTTAAAACAATCCGCTTTAAATCTAAACAAAATTATTAATTTGAGCTTTTGGGCAGTTTATCACTATTAAGGTGTCCAGTAAGTTTTGTGAGCATGGGTGTAGGATTCTCAAGCCGGAGATAGTGAGTTTGATTCCCAAGTCAAGGATGTATTCGGATGGGAAACATTCTCGACTTCCTGGGCGTAGTGAACAAGATAGACATTCATGCGATGACAGTCGTTGAAATTTTCCAATTAACAACTGTGGAAATGGTGAAAGAACACTTCATTCGAAAGCAGTCGAATTTCATTTGGAATGAAGAGCAATTGAAGAAGATTGCTATAAACTACACAAACGTATTTAAAACATGATAAATTAAAATATTTGCACTTGAATAGAGCCTAGTAGTCAAATAACATTAAACTGCTCCATTCCGTTTTCTCTACGTTCTCCATATTCGAATCCTCACTAGTCAGTTAATGTTTCTTTTCCTAATGTCTGTGTTCTGTTCACTTATTCGTGCAGTTCAATTTCCAGAAGCATTAGTTACCGAAGATTTGTTTTATGTTTTTTTAACTTACCAAAAAATCTTCTAGATGTTTACTCGGATGGCAGCCTTGGAAAAACTTCCGGAATTTATGCGATTTCTAGCACCTACGTTTGACAATTCTGCTTCAGTGCAACGGATAAATCCGAATCGCCTCACCCTATGTTGTATATACTTTCCAACGGGGAAAAAACGACCGAAAAATTAACCGAAATGGCACTTGAACGCTAATTGAATTAATAAGCAAAACGGAAAACTTCGTAGACGAGCCCGCGCGCGGGAGGATGACCAAGAACTTAACCAGCACGATGTGAACGGAGCGCGCGCTCTTACAAGAATAACTCCTCCAGCCAGACGGGAACAAGAATCTCCACTTGGAGACGTTACCTAATCAAGGCTTTAGGAGCATCACTTGGGTGAGAACGGCTGAGAACATCACCTGGAGGTTCTTTATTCCGTTCTCGCTCAATTACTCTCCGTTATCCGTACCTACGCGCAGTAAGTTGTCGTTCTTGATTCTATAGCAAGCCGGATTCCTGCCAGCAGCAGGCAAGGGGGGAGAACCTTTGAATCTAGGAATACAGAATAGATGATAGAATAGAAGCATGTAAACATTCTTGGCGGGGTGTGATTACCGCTTGATCAGATACATATGCGGGAAATGCACTCGAGTCACCGTTCCGTTGTCCGCGCATATACCTTTTAGTTTCTTGCTAACCAATCATAATTAGCAGCAATAACTGCACAGCGTGGTGACTATCAACTCCTCAAGAACTAAAGCATGATTCAGACAGTACCAGAGTCACAGAGTGACGAAAGGTGCCACCAGCTGTAAGCCTTGATAATGATTTTTGATATTCATAGAAGTACGTAATTTTTCTGTTTGTATAAAATGTTTGTGACTTTTAATTAGAAATTGATTGATTTCGCACCTCACTAATATTTTGAGCGAATCAATAATATTTGAACGGGTGAGGTGGTTGATTGGTTGATGCGGTATTTGCCTGTGATGTAGATATCCTAATTTTTTCAAAGAATGGAAAACATACTATCAAATTAACTGTTGACGTGCATATTGAACCGTTCTCCCACACGATTGTGATGATGCAGGATGCAGATGTAGATTGTAGATCTTTTGTTGACGCGTTCCCGTCCCGCCACATAGAAGTTCCGAGACTATAATTGTTGCACGTGCTTGCGAATCGCGCATCGAATGGTAGTTAGACATTTGCCATAGCCTAAACATTGTACGGTTGAACTCGATTAACACCTGATGAAGGGGTGTTTGTGAAGATAAATGAAGGGTGCGATATCGGGAGTTTGATGATAATAAATAGTGTTTAAATTATGGAACAGGTTTCCAATTGGAATCAATTATTCATACGTTGCATCATTGTGGAGGTTTTTAGTATCGTATAGGTTTTGGTCGTTAAATCAAAAATGTAGGGTTGTTGCTCATTGAATCAATCTCATGTGCCAACCAATACCAATCACAGCCGAAAACAGAGAATAAAAATGCAAATTGTTTTGTTTAATAGCATTAAAAAACTACACAAATTGGTAGCCTAGGGCTGAAAGTCTCCTGAATGAAGACAAAAAAAAACTAATCAAATTGAGCAGAAATCGACATTTCTGCGAATATCTATTTAATAAAAATGAAATGGTCTGTGTTCGTATCCGCATAACTCGAAAACGGCTGGATGGATTTTCTTCATTCCTTCAGCAGTTACGTTCGTTATAGTTTCCGACGGGTTTATAGGGTATCCAATCATGGTTTGAACTAGTGAAAAGCGTATCATGGTTTGAACCATTTTGAAATCAGTAGAAATTACCATCTCATTGGCAGGAAATGAACCTAAAACAGTATGAATGACATATTTAGGTATTCTGGAAATGATAGAGTTTATTTAAACATTCGTACATATTGTTTAAGTAATAAAATAAAGCGATTTAAAAACGTCCTGAATTTGCGCTAAATTCCCCCCACCAGTGGCATAATTTCAAAAAGCTCGTAAAGGACGCATTTTATTACACAGGAGTGAGATCAATATATCAAAAGAACGCTATTTTTATCTGTAATCGATTGACATCATCATACAATTGAGAAACAGTTTTAAATAGTTAAAAAAGTAACATTTATACAAGGTAAAAACGTATCATGGTTTGAACTAAATTCGTATCATGGTTTGAACTTGTAAATGCAGTCATGTTCTGCTGCTGTCCGCTAGGAGCGCTGCATGCGCCTAGCTGGAGCATTTTGTTTACATTTCCAATATGAAAAAATCGCAATTTTCATATCGATAATTTAGACGATTTTCACACGTTTCGAGTTACTAATCTAATGCGAGAACATGAATAATAAAACAAATTTGCTTTTTTATGGGTTTCCTCAGCGTTTCATGCATGTAATTATTATTATATTTAGGAGCTGCTGGCTGCTGCAGTAGTTCAAACCATGGTACGATTTTAGTTCAAACCATGAACAGTGTAGTTCAAACCATGGTACGAATCAAAGTTATGTAATTATTAAGTTTTTTCAATGAAACTAAGCATAATTATGTGCGAGAGAAAAGTTCAGATTTTCGGTTAAGTTACCATTCAAGATTGAAATCTATATTGGTCGCCATTCCTCCTCAAGCTATACATAGCGGAAAAGAACTCCACGAATACAGCGTTATGGCATTGTGGCATTGCTCCTCCTGGATGTGCAAGTCGTACGGATGAGTATCAGCATGGGATCATATTCACTCAAACCCGATCCAAGGACCTGGAATGTCAATATCATCGAAAATGAAGGCGGATGTTCGTGTTTTTCTCTGCTGTTACATTTTTCGAAGGTGTAGCGGTCGGATAAGGACCTCACGATCAACCAAGGGTATCTAGCCAAGAGGAGAAGAGTCGCAAGGAAGAACGCAATCCCTGTGGAGAAGATACTCGCCGAGGTTCTCTGGTTGAGCTTATAGGATAAGTAGGGCTCCGTCCATGGTAAGATGTTGAAGAACGGTATGTAAACACAATTGATACTTTAATGACGTAAGTAGAACATACAAACATCGTGCAATTTTTCAACAAAGGCGTAGAGTTTAAGCTGACACAATATTGTCTATTGATTCAAATGAGCATGAACATTATGACCGTATAAGTCATGTAGCGGATTGCGCCGCCACCGACATTTTGGCGAGCATCGTTGATCTATGTATAATGTCTAACGCCGATTTGTTAGAGTCTACATTATAAATTCCATATTATTATAACATCAAGACATATGTATTACAATTTTTACAGAATATCAGAAATGATTCATATTGTGTGGCGAGATTTGAATTGAGTCATGAATATGGCCGTTCTAAATTTGTAGAATCGAATCACGAAAAGAGAGTGTAATTTAAAACTTTCACAATTTTTGCATGATTTGTGAAATTAAAATCAGTTTCAGAATATTGTTTTAAATAATTCAAAAAACCCGCTTTGTTCAACTGTTTTTGAAGTTTGGTAAATCTTGCACAGGAAATTCTTGTAAAAAAATCAAATTCGTCTATTTTTTCGAGATTTATAATATTTTCCGAGAAAAAATAAAAAGAATATTTGAAAATTATGAAGAATGTGATTATGGTCAATATGATTGAAATTTTCTACAATACGAAGATGGTATCAGCTAGATACACACTGGAATCATTTTACAGGTTTCAATGATTTTCGATAAAATTCAACGAAATCGAAATCAGCAGTATTGTTCGGTGTTTGTTTCACAGATATTCTGTTATTATTTCCTTTATTTAACTGTCAAAATAACATAAATTGCTTGGCTCAAGCATATTGCCCTCCATCTCCCATAAGTTATATCAATGCAAATGTGTGTTAAAAATAAATTTTGTTACGACGATGATTATCGAGATAATGATTCCAGGCACGAAACATATGTTGTAAGTAAAAGTTTTATATTTTAATCGTCTTATGGGTTTTGATCGTTTTCATCGCTTTTGTTTCTTTTCTTTCTCGTTCCAGAGGGCGAGTAATGGCGCTTGAACCTAGGCTGAGATGTACACTGATGGATATATAAGCCTTGTCATGTTTTCATAGTAATCTGTATGAATTCATACGAATACTTTTGCCCATCAGTATATAAGCCAGGGCACTAGACTAAAAACTGTGTCCCATCCCAAGACGTCGAGGACCCATGGAGTGTACATTAATCTTCTTAGCAAGTCACTCCCAACGATTCGTCAATCATCTTTCCCCCTGAATGTGAAACGGTTGGTACGGCTGTCCCCGTTTCTTCCTTTCGTAGATTCAAAACTCTTCGTTGATCATGTTATTTATTACTAAATAATCTGATTGCCGGGGAGTTCTGGATTTTCTCCCAAATTCAAGCCTGCACGGTGGGCCTGGCCGTTTTAATACTTGTGTCATATTTATGATATGCTGCAAATATTAATGCAGACAAGAAAATGCTCGGAAATACAACCGACATTTCCAGGATGATTTTCAATACTGGCTGTGCATGTGCTAAGACAAAACAAGACAAGACAAGACAAGAAACTAAGCATAATTATGTGCACCCAGAATGTTTTAAGAAAGATAATTAACTAAGCTTCCATATAAAATAGAAATCGCAGTTCAAACATGTCCCTTTAATGAAATAAATCAACTTTGTTTTGACGGCTCATCTGGTTCCATTTGGTTCAAACCATGATTGGATACCCTACTATATTTTCTCATGTGAAAATCACAAGTGAAGTTGAGTAGATTGTAAAAAACTAAAGTAAAGATTCGTATGGGGTTTTCGCATAGGCAGTTCATAACGCGCATTTCCGCCTACTATGCAGGACAACGTCTGCCGGGTCGACTAGTGATCAATATAGGGGAATGTTACGAATAATGGAACAAATGCCCTATTGAAGAATTTTGTTTGAAATTTCAAAAATTTTAAATTCTGTGCATTGAATTTATTGAAATATTCTCTTATTTAACCCCTTCAGCTTTGTAGATTTATTTATTTATTTTCAGACTAAGGCAGGAGTGGCCTGTGCAGTGCATAAAAGTCTTCTCCATTCAGCTCGGTTCATGGCGGTCAACTGCGGAGGGTCCGCATATCATCGTCCACCTGATCGATCCACCTTGCTCGCTGCGGACCTCAAAGCTCATTATTAAGGGTTGCTTTTCATGTTTGTTGCAATAAGGTTTTCCCACTACATTGTGAGATAATTTTTTTAACTTCTGTATTTCTAATTTTGGCATTGTACGATGTTCTAGAAAGTTGTGCCTAATTTAATTTTAAGGCACTTTGCTGAAGAAACCATTGTTGTATGTCATTTGTATCACTTGTTATGATGATTTCAAGTAATAATGTTAGGGTGACCCTACAAAATCAATATTTTGAGTGTAACTTTTTAGATTTAATTTTATCGAAGTAATGTCTTCTACAAAGTTTTAAAGCATTAAAAATGTACGTTTTGGTTACACAGCCAAGTAAATACATTGGTGTATTGCTGAGATATCACTGTTTTTCTGGGATCCATTTCTCCATGGGCTAGACAGAGGAAAGGCTAGGGATTGCTCTGCATATTTTGGTACTGGGGAAATTTAGTTTATCTTAAAATGTAGTGGGACCGCCTTATTGCAACAAACATCAAAAGAAACCTTAAACAATAAGCTTTGACTTTGATGCTAAAGTGTAATCTTCAAGGTGAACATATTTTTTATCTCCTATTTTCCCGGCATCCCTTTCCCTATCGTTCACTGCCCTCTCTTGAGTCTCTTCCTATCATGTAGGGGAGAACGGTCCAAAATGCACCCCTTAAGCTTTTTCGATGTTTTCGCCCATATAAACAAAAATACCCAACCATTTCAACGTGTAGGTGCAAAATTTACAATTCCAGTTACATTTCATAATGATCTCCTGTTCAAATCAATAAGGTTTTCATGACCTGGTGCTAGGCCTGGTGCAAAACGCCCGAATGGTGGTCTAAAATGACTCAATTGCATGTAAAATGATGGTGAACGCATGGTTGTTTGTTTTTTCTTAATGGATTGAATTACAATCTTACGTAAATATGAAAGGATTTTGCTAAATTTTTCCAACGGAGCTCAATGCTGGATAACTAATTATGAATTGTAATGGTAATATTCGTTCATAAATGTACTACAACATATTATATGAGTGATTTTATGTGTGAGGCCATTTAGCCCCAGGGGTGCATTTTGGACCGTTCTACCCTACTTTGTCTATGACGTATTGATGACTAGTCCTGTGGCGTTTCCATCATCTGCTTCAACCTGTCGCCCAGCACACACGACTTACCTGGTCGACGGACAGCACAAGAAAGAGGCCGACTTCCTCTCGTAGCAATGCACGGAGCTCTTTGATGCCGACATGCACATACCGCCGTTGCATGCCGTGCCGTTGCGATACATTCGTAACGGGCCCAGGGGTGTGCAACCCCAAAGCGTAACATTTACGACAGGGTTACTAACTACCATCTCACAAGTCCGAACCGCTTTACTTCCTGATGAAGGTTTCTTCCATCTACTCAACGTGACGTGCCGCGATATCAATGTCGTCGGCGAAACCAAATAGCTAAAAAAAGTTATACAGTCCCATCCCGATTTTGGCAACACCCGTTTTTGTCTACCCCCGATTTTGGCAACACCCGTTTTTGGCAACATTTTCTTCCCGATTTTGGCAACAACCTCGAAAATATTGTTTTTATTACTTTTTAGAGCTAAAACCTTTTTATTAATATGTAATAAGATAAACAAAACCAAAAGTGAATGTAATTAAGGTTTATATGCGTATTATGGGCTCTGTACGAATAGTGGACACTTTCACTGAAATAATGAACCACCACTCGTATCACCGCTCATTGCAAACAATATCTATTGAAACTTTTCTGCTCTTTTTATTCACGTTTTCCATGTCCCTATCCACACTACCCTAATCTAACCAGCCCACCGTAGAATGTCGTATTTTTTGGCATCTCACTGATTTTGTCGTGGATAAGCTGACTCACACCGTTCTACATAGTACTATACCTATTTAGCGAAGCCCGCTGTTTACTTCACAATGCAACCGATACTGCATGAGTGATCCAGGAACAAGCAACACCAATGTGCCTTAAGAAAATGTTATGTTTTGTATTGAACATGAAAATTTATTTCATAATGCGTCCTTTTGAATTTTAAATCTAAAACTTGTGGCAAATATCCAGAAGGCAGAATTATGATTTTCGATAGCCAATTTGCCTGAGTGCACAACACATGTCGCTTACGCATCCGATTTCGACATACTGACTTCGTGTGTTTTTTGCTTAACCGGCAATGTTTACATCCAGCAACATGTTGCAGCACCATGTTTTCGGCTTCAGGCGAGTTGTTGTGGATGACAGCCGTTTCATGGGGGTGGTGAACGCATGGTTGTTTTTTTATCTTAGCGGATTGAACGAAAATATTACGGATGAGGTAAAAGAATCGCTAATCGTTAAAATTAAGTGATAATTAAGGGATTTTGCCCAGTTTTTCATTGCAGCTCGATAATAAATAACTAATTATAATTGAATTGTAATGGTAATATTAGATCAGAAATGTCCTACAAAAGATTATATAGGTGATTTTATGAGTTATGCCGTGGTTGCGTTTCGCACTGTTTGAAGAGGTAGAGGTGCAGCGTGGAGCGTCTTGCTTGCCAGTCGAAAATTGTGGCTGCGGTGGCTGATTCTATTACTGATAATAGAGATCCTAACCGTTTAGCACGTACACAGTCTCGGAATGCTCATGCAGGCTCGTTCGTGCTGTATCCCGCGAGCTAAGTTTTTTCGTTACTGTTGTAAAAATATGTACAACAGGGTGCGTGTTCGTGTATTAATGCAATGTGCCACCAGCAGATGCAAGACGGTGACAGACATATCGAACTTTGTTTGGAATATCATTAAGGACAACATCAAGTCTGTTTGTCTCGTTGTTTAATTTCTACATATATTTGTTTGCTTCGTGGTGAATAAATTTATTACTATTGCAGAATTTGCCATTTTTCAGAGTGATGCACTTGGAAGCTTTTTATAACAATTGGGATTTTTTTTTCACGTGTCAGTACACTTTTATAAAAATGAATCATGGAACGAGTTATGGCAATCGTAGTAGTCATTAACAAAATCAAGCACTCAACGAGTCTGATATGCGTAGAAGCTACCAAACAAGTCTTTTATTACTCGGAGTAACTTGACCGAACTTGATGATTTAGAGGAAGTAAAATCTGTAACAAGATTTCCGTAGGTGAACCTGTGGAACGATCATTACTGTGTCAATTACTCACACCACCAAGAAGAGAGAAAGAGAAAGCGTACAGCGAACCCACCGAGAACGTCGGTCAATCCCAAACCCCACTGATGTTCTGTTATTCTATTGTGTGTAGTAGCCTTCTGTTGCTCCGGGGCTCCGAATGGCTGCTGTTGGCCCAGCGTTCATGTTCCATGTCTGTCGGTCCATGTCATTGCTTTAAACTGTTTTACGTAGTTTACGTAAGGCGGTCGTGTCTTGTAGGGGAGAACGATCCAAAATGCACCCCTTAAGCTTTTTCGATGTTTTCGCCCATATAAACAAAAATACCCAATCATTTCAACGTATAGGTGCAAAATTTACAAACCCAGCTACATTTCACAATGATCTCCTTTCCAAAACAATAAGGTTTTCATGACTTTCTAACGCATTAAAAAATATTTTATAAATAGGCCTGGAGCAAATCGCCCAAATGGTGGTCTAAAATGACTCAATTGCATGTAAAATGATGGTGAACGCATGGTTGTTTGTTATTTCTTATTGGATTGAACTACAATCTTACGGATGTGGTGGAAGATTAGCAAATCGTTAAATTTTAGTGAATATGAATGTATTTTGCTAAATGTTTCCAATGGAGCTCAATGATGGATAACTAATTATGAATTGTAATGGTAATATTCGTTCATAAATGTACTACAACAGATTATATGACTGATTTTATGGGTGAGGCCATTTTGCCCCAGGGGTGCATTTTGGACCGTTCTCCCCTACATAACCCTTCTAATTGTTTCTTTTAAAAAATAAACAAAACGCTCCAGCCAGTGCTCCTTTCGGATAGTACAGGCTCAGTATCATAGGATAGAGAAATTATTTTCCGTAATTGTGTGCGCTCATTCAAGAAATTGCAATGCAGCTAGTTGATATTGAATGTAACTGCGACTTTGGATATGCCGAAGCGCAATTGCCTGCCGGGAATACCTGTCGATTCCCTACTTTAAAATTATTTCTCGATTGTGCACTAATATGAATCGATACTTGGTAAAAATGGTTTTCTTTTGATATGTTAATATCATTGAAATTGTGCCACTGTAGTACGCTGGTGGGGGAAGAATAAGGACGATTTTCGCTTAACTTTAAGTAGTAAATAAAAATTTCATCGAATGTTAAAATGAACTCTATTACTCATAAGATACTGCTCATACTGTTTAAATTTCCTAAAAATTTCGATGGATTTCGAAAAGGTTCAAACCATGATGGGCTTTTGCTCTAGTTCAATCCATGATTGAATACCACGCGTCTCCACGATCTATACAATCAAAAGAAGAGATCGGACACGTGGGAAACTTCAGCCAACCAGCTAGCCTTTGAATTGTCAAGAAACACCATATTTTTATATGCAAATATTATCAATAAATCATGTAGCATTAGTAGATTCACGTAGATTTAGTGATGCACATATTTGAGCTGAACACCTCTGTAAAGAGCAGATCGCATACGCCGTTCCATGTTGAATGAACTCGTGCCCGATTTGTTTGCAAACAACCCGAACATGCACGTGGTTTAACCGATCGAGCACATGTTTCGGCTTCGTGCGATGCTCGGTTTTCTATACGATACCGGTTTGCGGTTTGCACTTGAAAACTTCAGCTGATGCTGTAGGTTTACATTTTTGTCGTCGCTATTCTTGTCGCCCGATGTATCTGGGTTTCGCACTTGTTGGTGCTTCGACGGATCTGGGATTGAGCGGGTTGAGATTAATGAAGATCGTTTGTGAAATTTACGACGTGCCTTCTTGTCTTTCAATTCATTCACCCCGGAGTATCTTACCTCCATTGTTGATCGTTTGTGTTTGCATTAGATTAGGTAATTCTAATAGTAAGCAAGTATATGTAGAGATGTCGTAAATAAATATTAATCGATTCATCGATTCAATCGATTAATTTTGAATCGATGACTACCCAATGATTAATCGATTCAATAATCGAGAAGAATCGAAAGTAATCGATTAGTCACTAATCGATTAATCTGGTTTTCACGACATCATTAGGATGTCGAAAATTAATCAATTACTTCGAAAAATTGATTCCCCGTTGTAATAATCGATTAATTTTGAATAGATTCATACCCAACGATTAATCGCTTCAATAATAGACAAGAACCGAGAGTTATCGATTAATTAGGATTTTACGACATCTCAAGTATATGTCATTGCTAGCCAAAAATCATTAATAGTGTGAATATGAATTAACTAAGTTCCAAATTGTGAGCCGGTAGAATTGATTGGGTGAGTAGAATGACGTTTGATTCACTTGTCGTAAGACGAGTTTGTACAATCCCATTTAATTCCACCACCTAATTGTACTTTGACAGATACGTATTTCGACCTCAACAGTAAGGTCGTCTTCAGTGTCTCGTACTTGACTCGACTAAGTCGACTTAGTCGAGTCAAGTACGAGACACTGAAGACGGCCTTACTGTTGTGGTCAAAATACGTATCTGTCAAGGTACAACTAAAGTGGTGGAATTAAATGGGATTGTACAAACTCGTCTTACGACAAGTGAAGACATTCCACTAAAAAGCTCAAAATAATTTTCTTAACGACGTGCGATTGTTCAAATGTAGTGAGTATAGTCGAATGCTCCCATTTGAATAACATAGTCATCATAGTCACCTCACCTGAGAATAGCCAAAATCGACACGCCTCACGTCACACTAATCGTAGAAAAAACTCAGATCTGGAATCCAAATCCAAACACATTGGTCAAAATAATCACCTCAACTTTGTAGCGTTCTTCATACCATCATAACGCTTTTTTTCTATTTCCCATATGATGACGTCTAGTTCTGCTAATTGTGTAGTTTCATATGTGTGAACGCTATTTTTTTTGTTGGCTTGAATATGATAAATCTGTACCAAAAGTATGTACCAAAATGTTATTATTATTATCAGACTAAGGCCGGAGTGGCCTGTGCTGCACATAAAAGTCTTCTCCATTCAGCTCGGTCCATGGCTGCACTTCGCCAACCACGCAGTCTGCGGAGGGTCCGCAAATCGTCCTCCACCTGATCGATCCACCTTGCCCGCTGTGCACCTCGCCTTCTTGTTCTTGTCGGATCGTTGTCGAGAACCATTTTCACCGGATTACTGTCCGACATTCCGGCTACGTGCCCGGCCCACCGCAGTCTTCCTGTACCAAAACGTACAGTCTGATTTACTTCACATGGTCATTCTTGCCAATAAATCATGTTGCTGCAAAGAAAAATCAGATTCCATGTTATCGTGCCACATTGCATAGCTCGACATTAGACCTGTGCACCGGTCATATCATAGCCGCCCTCCATAGCCGTGCGGTAAGACGCACGGCTACAAAGCAAGACCATGCTGAGGGTGGCTGGGTTCGATTCCCGGTGCCGGTGTAGACAATTTTCGGCTTGGAAATTGTCCCGACTTCCCTGGGCATAAAAGTATCATCGTGTTAGCATCATGATATACAAATGCAAAAATGGTAACTTGGCTTAGAAACCTCGCAGTTAATAACTGTGGAAGTGCTTAAGTGAACACTAAGCTGCGAGGCGGCTCTGTCCCAGTGTGGGGATGTAATGCCAATAAGAAGAAGAAGAAGAAGAAGAACCGGTCATATCATACGCGCTAACTTCCACCTACTCAGTGACTGAGTAAAATTGTATTGCTCTCTCTTTCTAACCCACGGAAATTTTACTCAATTTCCGTCAAAAGCAGGACAACTCAAAACTATGAGTAATCCTGCTTTTGACGGGAATTGAGTAAAATTTCCGTGAGGAGAAAAGGGGCCATCCAGAAACCACGTGGTCATATTTTTGAAGATTTTCAACCCCCCCCCCCCCCCTGTGGTCTATCGTGGTCATTTGCCAGCCCCCCCCACCTCCCCCCCTTTGACCACGTGGTTTTTTTCAAGTACAAAAAAAACTCAATTAACTAAAACATATGGTTAATCCGATCAATTTTGAAGATAGACAATTTCAACTGATTCAAAATCAAACTAAACCCAGCATGGAAATTATAAATTTTCATGAATTCGAATATTTTGATGATGTTATCATGCTGTAATGTGTATCAGGTATTAGGATATCTATAACTCGCAATGTAATTTATAATGGTCTAGAAATTTTCCAAAATATCCCTATACTTTTTATTTTTTTTAAATTTTTTGTTGGTGATTTTTTTTTAAATAGGTGATTATGAAGTTCATCACTGAATATCCCTATAGATTCCTAAGAGTATTTGGGACCTTCCGTAGCTCTGGAAGTACTGGTAATTCTAAAGATATATTAACCTCAGAGAAGAATCTTTTTTTTATCAGAGTTTATCAGAGAATCACAAAGTTATTATGTAATCTTAGAGATGCAAATAAAACCTCATTTTGTTGTTTCTTTTGAGTAGCATTCCTGTACAAATTCCAGTATTGTTTTCAGAATCATCAAATTAGTTTACCTTCCAATATTAATAGGTTTTTCTAAGGGTATACAAGTTTTATTCAGAATCTCAAAACTCTCTCCATTATGCCAAGATTCTATGATTCTAATCAGTACCGTAACACAATGTCCTTTATATTCCTTTGCTTGAATTATACAGTTTTGGCTTAAAATGGAAGTTTTCATTTTAAATCTACAGTCTTTAATATCTTTGGGCACCTTTTGGTATTCTAGAATTTATTGTTATATTTTGGCATTTAACTCTTTCAGGACGATGCAAAAAGGATTTAAAGTACATATTTAGGGTTTTCCACTTGATCTTGCCAAAACTAGTATAAAAGAACTGAAAAGTCGTATTTTTTCGGGTTTCATAGGCCAAGCTGCTCTGAAGTACATATCCTTGAAAGTATAAATAATCATGACAAGAAACAAAATGTCCTAAGACATGATATTACGGAGTTTTGAAACGACCCGATCAACCAAGTCCTGAACGATGAATCCGTGCATCGCTAAGCATCCAAGCAGGTCTATTGAGCCGATGAAATTTCATTTATTACTCAGCCAAAAAAATTTAAAAATTTTCCATAACAATTAGGAAATTTCCAATAAAGAAATCATGGTATTAGCGATAAAAAAATATTAAATTTTCTACAAATAAAGCAAAATTTCCATAAACAATTAAGAATTTTTCACAAAACAAAAATAAATTAACACTTTTGAAACCAAAAATTGCAAACATAAAAGAAGAATTTTCCATAAAGAAATCAAAATGATCCACGGAAAAAATACAAACATTCCATAAATAAATCAATATAAGAAATAAATAATTACAAAATTTTCCACAAAATAAATATTTTTTTATTAAATTTTTTATTAAATTTATTAAATTTTATTAAATAATTAAAACCTTTCCACGAAGAAATCAATAAAGAGCATTGAAAACAAAAGGAAATTTTCCATTAAATAATATAAAAAAGCAATAAAATTGAGCAAAAAATTTTTTTTTATTTTTTTCGTGGAACATTTTGATTTCTTTATGGAAAATTTTTATTTCATAATTGCAATTTTGCTTTTACAAGTGCTAATTTATTATTGTTTTGTGGAAATTTTTCAACTATTTATGGAATTTAATATTTATTTAATACTCATACCCTGATTTCATATTGGCAATTTCCTATTTTATTATGGAAAATTTCTATTTTTTCTTTATTAAAGAGATTTTCAGTCCAGAGCTGGCTCATCTCTCAAAATTTCTAATTCTTCATTGAAATTTTATTTTGATATCGACTCGTGGAAGCCAATGGTGAAATACTAAAATTTCCAAGGAACTTCTATTCCACATCTCGAATATGCTTCAGTCAATGGTCCTTTCATAAGCGACTCATAGAGGAATGAATGTATTTAGACCAATTATTATTATGGAGTTCGGATCATTCGATTGATCCAATTAACCAACTTATGAATGATGTATGATATAACATCCCAGAAGGTCCATTGGGTTGATATGACTTTAATTATTATTTATATAAGCTACTACAGACACTTTAGGTTATACAAAACGTCCTGGAAGTCGTAATGTTTGAACTACTTAATCATTCAAGTCCGTGAACCCAGTGCTTATAAGGCCCTACAAAAAGTTTGCGAACAAACCTCATTGTCATTGTGCATCTTGATGTTGACTCAAGATAATTTTGGGTACCTTGTCTCTTGGATCTCATGTTAATGGAAACTAGGATCATATGCTTATTGCATCGGATTGGGTATATACCGATGATGACGACATTGCAAATGTCTTGATTGATCTATCTACTATCGTGGGCTGAACTGGAGAACATTTTGGAGTACCTTGAGCATCTCGTATTTCTGAATATTAATCACTAGCTTAACGTTCAGGATGACCCATCTTATCTCAGTGCTCAGAATGATTCAAACATTTCAACTTCATTTGCATGCTCTTAGAATCGAAATCTTCCCAAAGTTTCAGATATCTGAGTTTTCAGGGTCAGTCAAATTTGAGCTCCCATATTTTTTTCTGTAAAGCCAATATCTAGATGAACAATTTTGCTGAAGAAAATTGTGGCCTAGCTCTCTTTTGGGATTTTATAGACAATCTAAAACGCTGGGCATATATGACCCATCCATCCTGAAAGGGTTGAGATTTGTTTTCCAAAAATTCCAGCTTACTTTTTTTACAGAATCTCTATTTTTTTTAAATCCTGAGCAACTTTAATGCATCATCAAAGGATGGATACACTATACCTAGGGTGTCGATAATGTTTCCCACCAGAAAACACCCGGATTGACAATCCTACGCCTTTGCTCGCAAGGCTAACTGGAAACTGAACATTTTGAAGTGCACTCCTTAAAATGTTCAAAACTTCTTTGGAAATGAAGAAGAATTTCTGGAAGCTTCGGAACAACTTGTTGATGACATTCATTAGAATGTTAAAAAAAATGAAAAGATGAACATGTTTTTCCACCGAAAATTATATGTATTTCCCACGGGATTGTTTTCAATTTTCAGACAGAATTCACATGGAATTTTTATCGGAATTTTAAGGAAAATTTTTCGAAAACTTACACTGGAGATGTTTTGTTTTTTTCATTAACAATTTGTAGCCAAATTTCCAAGCAAAATTTTTCAGAGAGAATTGTTCATTCTGAATGCCAGCACTTTATCAGGATTGTATGAAGTAATGTCAAAGTTTTTACAGGAAATTTCTTAACTGGATTTTTCCTGAATATCCACAAGAAATTCTTTTGAAGTTTTTTCTTAAGATTTTTTCTTGGATTATTGTAAAAACATGATCATTTTTCAAAATTGTACCTGCAGTCCGTTGATGCAAAAGTGTCGGCGGCGTGATGCCAAAAACCATACGCGGCGAAATTTTTTTTAAATTTTAATGATTTTTATTTTTTACACCGCTATTGTTATTCACCAACAGTTTTTCGTGTAAAAAAAACCACGTGGTTCGAGAGCAACACCCCCCCTCCCCCCATGTGGCTTATCGTGGTCATTTTCCAAACCCCCCCTCCCCCCCTATATGACCACGTGGTTTCTGGACGGCCCCAAAGAGATGCCTATACAATTTTACTCAGTTACTGAGTAGGTGAAAGTTAGAGTGTAGGCGGCGGCGGTGGCGACCTGGACCGGCGTGAATTTTTGGATTTTTGCGGTTCCGATTCATACGGTACGAATCGCCCGTATATAATTCTACTTCAGTGGAAAACAGCACATTCAATAATCGATTGCCGGCGACACTAATCAATACCTGATTTCAAAATGTTGTTCAAATTAAAACTATTTTATTATTCTCTGATTTTGATTAATCAAAATTTTATCAATAAATCCTGCTTTTTTCGTAAACAAGACTTCGGTGAAATAGGACTAATTTGTTGATTTTTTTTTTTCAAAAGTTATTTCCAATTCAGGATTTTGATACACTCCAGTCGTTTTATTTCTCAATATATTATTTGAATTACATATACTATTGGGCAATATTTAAGGGGCTGCATATCTAGTTTGTTTAAATAATTTGTAGTGCTACTTCGTTCACCTACATAGAAACCCTATCCGCACGCAACGGTATATGAGCAAATCGGATCAATTTCCTGTAATTGCCGAGTGAATCTATAGAAAAAATCCCGAGAAAATCCCAAATAATTTGCCGAGGATGTTCGGAAGAATTTCCCTAAGGGATTTTGAAGAATTTCCGAAGATAACTTTCGAAGAATATCCCGAGGAAATTTTGAAGAATTTTTCGAAAGAGTGCCTAAGATTTTTTTTTTGTCGAAAGTTACCTACCTCTGTTTTCGCTTTCACTTGATGAACTATCAGTACTAATCGAGGTCATATGGAAACCACAGCAAAGCCACCGCCATTTTGTTTTGTGTCCGATTCGAAGCCGCTTAATTTTTGGCGTGTTTTTGCTTCCATCTTGGAATCCAAACCGAAACCGTTCTTTGCATTACGACCAGAAATATGCCAAATGAAAAAAATAATTTAACTGTCAACTTTGCTTTTGAAATCTGTCCACCGCATAATCAAGATGAAGAAGCCAATAGTAAGAGAGCATGCAGCGACCGCATGTCATTTTTTTTGGCAGGAACTGAACTCGCGCGAGCCTTAATTTTGTCAATGTAAAAGAACAACTCTTGTCGAAGCTCAATCTCCGCCTTTTTGATGTTTGCGAGCTAGCGTTGTATACCATTTTTTGGCTCTTTTCATCGACCGACACAGAAAACCACGTCGAACGAAAATAATCAAAAACTTCGAGACAGCAGCACGATTGGTCGTGCTATCGGTTGCTCGTTCATTCGTTGGCGTTATTTCCTCCCGGACCCGTCATGGAAGACTCGGTGGCCGACTCGGTCGCGGGAAAGGTGCCGAAGCGCACGGTACTTGGAGGTGCGGATAACCCCTCCAACCAACTATTGCAGAGCAACGTGTACTCGTCGTTGCTACTTGACGACACCGGGAATCCGCCGAAGAAGCGCAAGAAGCAGCTGTAGCAGCTGCAACAAACTCGACCAGTGCCGGTTCTGCAGTGTAGGTGTTGAGGTGATGCCCACCAACACGGACCAACACGGACAAGTCAGTCGTGAAATTCCTCGAGGTCCACAGATATGAGTTCTACACTCATGACTTCCCCGGCACGAATCCGCTCAAGGCTTTGCTGCGAGGGCCCCAAGACATGGAGGAAAATGAGCTCATCCAGGAGTTGGAAGGCAACGGACTCAAGCCAGTCGCGGTGCACAACATTGCTCGTCACGACAAGACGAGAAGGTATCGCGACCAGCTTTATCTGGTCCACCTGAAGCATGGTTCCACCACCTTCAAGGACCTGAAGCTGGTTGAGATAATCAACCATATACCGTCGTTTACTGGGAGCGATATCGCCCAATGCACCGCGACGTTACGCAGTGCACCAACTGCTTCAACTTCGGGCACGGAACCAGGAACTGCCGCATAAAGCCGCGCTGCAACAAGTGTGGCGAACCCCATCCGACTGGTAGTGCGACAAGATGGAGGTAGCCGATCCCATCATCACGGCGTACTGCCCAACTCAATCTAAAGCCGGCGATGGTTCATCGGCTGCCCCCTCCGAAGGGCACATCGTCAAGTTAATGCGGAGCCAAGGTCAGTTTGTCATTGCCGGCGGCCTGAATGCCAAGCACCAAGCCTGGGACAACAGTCGCGGCAACCAAAACGGCACCATCTGAAGCAACGACATGGAAGAAGGCTACTACACGATCCTAAGCCCGGATGCCCCCAATCGGCTGAGTCGATCCGGCGACAATTCGACAATCGACTTGTACATCACCAACATGAACGACCACGTCTCGCAGCCGGTCGTCTACCAGGAGCTCAGTTCGGATCACTATCCGGTGGTGGCGGAAATACGCTCCTTGGTCAATCGGCATCAGCAGTTCCGGCGAAACTACCACCGAGTCAACTGGGGCCGGTTCCACAGGTGCGTGGACAACAACGTCGAAAACGAGGCGCGGCCGGTAACGCCTGAAGCAATCGATCGGCAGTTGCGTTCCATCGAGGAGGCGATCTCGGTGGCCCGAGAGCAACATGTACCGACGACTCAGCAGGTAAGCAACACCCTAAACATCGATATACTCACCAAAGACTTGTTTCGATTGCGGAATGTCACTCGCAAGCAGTTTCAGCGTACCGGACTGCCTGAGCGAATCACAAAAATTATCAAGGCCAGAATGGTGGACCTAAAAAATATGGTTTCTCGAATAAGATAAGCACTCTCCCAGATTATACTAAGCCGTTCAAAATACTAAAATCCAAGCCTCGGTCCATTCCACCTTTGATCCCACTAGACAATTATTGCTCTGAGGATCGCTTGATGACTCCAGCAGAGAAGATCACTGAAATAGGTCGTCACTTCGTCAGTTCACACAATCATGGGCAGAACATCGTTAGTCCACACGAAGCAGCCTTCAACGAGCATGCTAACAACATCCATTTGATTCCCAACGACTTTTCGGAGGAGTTGCAGATCTCAGCTAGCGAATTGACAGCCTATATCAAATCATCGAAGGCTTCTTCAGACTTCGACAGCATCCTGAATCTCGAGCTCAAACACATGAGTGCGCCGTTCTTTGAGCACCTCTCGCTGATCTTTAATCAGTGTCTCAGGCTCAGCTACTTCCCATCGTCCTGGAAGTCAGCGAAAGTCATCCCCATCCGGAAGCCTGGGAAGGAGCCTTTCCCCCCAAAAGTTATCATCCCATCAACCGTCTGTCAGGATTAGCCAAACTTTTCCAAAAATCTGTTCATCAAATGGTTTTGTTTTGTTCGGGGTGAACCACTGCGTCCATTTCATTGAACTTTTGTAGTATACCCGTGTCATTTGCTTAGTGCATGTCTTTCTGCTCCATTTCTATTGAGAAGAAATGAAGTAGTCATTTTTTATTCATGTATTTCTCAAGCTTGATGTAAGGCCTTTTTAGATTAAGGTACCGCTATTTATACCCTTCAAAAAATAACTTATACCAACTCTCAAAGGCGCGCCCCTCAATCAGTTTCGGCTCAACAATAAGTGGAATAATACTGATTTTGACCATGCATCGGTACAGAAGTTTAAACATATTTTTGCTTCTTCTTATGAGTTCCGAATTCGTTTTTGTATAGAGATCTGATTTCATTGCGTTTGGCATTTCCGAATCTCACCTTTACACAGAGCTCTAATCAGTCAGAGGGTTCAGCAGATCCACCAAATTCGTATCCTAATTAATCAGCCGTCTGGAGCTTGGAGATTTATGTCGTCGGCTTCGCAAACCAGCCTAAGGTTGAGTTACGTTTTTACAATTTATCACCGATTACTTGAGTTCGCAAAAAATCTCAACATTTTGCTCGATGAACAGTTTGGTTTCCATCGCTGTCGGTCAACCGTACACCAAATGACTCGAGTTACCAACGTCCTCAGACGGAACAAGATTGTCTCAAAAACAACCGCCATGGCCTTACTTGAAGTTGAGAAGGCATTCGACAATGTATGGCATGAAGGCCTGGTGTACAAACTACAACTCTACAATCTTACCAGCTACCTGGTGAAAATCATCAACAATTACCTGTCGGCAAGGACATTCCGGGTCTCAATCAGCGGAGCGAGTTTCAATGCGCACAACATCGTCGCAGGCACCCCCAGGGCAGCATCCTCGGGCCCCTGCTTTTCAATCTGTTCACCTCCGACATGCCAGAACCTCCAGAAGGCGGCATTCAGTCTCTGTTCGCAGATGACACCTTCATCGTCTACAACGGTACAGTGATCAGAGCGCTTGTGGCAAAACTCCAACGAGGCCTAGATGTCCTGACAGAGTACCTCACCAGCTGGAAGATCTGTATCAACGCGGCGAAGACCCAATGAGGCTGACTACTTTGGCTTACCTTACGACTTACCTTGACAGCAAGCTTATTTTCATGTTGACAAGACGGTGACGAAGTATAACTTTTTGTTGAAACTACTGTGCCCTTTGATCAACCATCGGTCATCATTGTCCCTGAAAAATAAGCTTGCTGTGTACAAGCAAAAAATCCTCTCTGTGATCGAATATGGCATGCCGGTCTGGTCGCTAAAACCCACCACCTCAAACTTTAATGGGTCCAAAACAAATTGCTGAGGATGATCCTCAACACCTCTCCCAGGAGAAGAACATTCGAGGTCCACAGTCTGGCCGGGATAAAAACCTTACATGAACGCTTTGGTGAGTGTAAACAAAAGTTTAGGGTCCGTCACTTGCATTTGGACCAGGATGCTATTAGGGTGCTAGTTCCAATTTAAGTTATCAAATTCTTAATGTAAATATTTAGTGTACATAGTAGTTAGGTTTTAAAATTTTCAAACTAATCGATGTCCTCAGAAGGCAAAATTGAAAAACTAGATGAATTGAATATAAACATTTTATAAATAATTGAAACAAACTAATAACCTAAGATGAAGAGCCAAAGGCTAAACACTTAATCTGTCAAAAAATATTGTTAAAACTAAAAAAAGAAATGAAGTATAAATGTAATCGAAAATTTTTAACAAGAATTTTTTTTTACATATTTTTACAAATGACAAAAAAAACACTTTATTTAAAAATGCTTTTTGTTTACATTTTTTTCTTTTCTAAATTAGTCCCTGAAATTGTAATAATGATGTTTTTATTATGCAGATCTACTCTTATTTCAGCAAATTAGGTTATGTAATACATTTGGACCAATTATGTCTCTTCAGAACAATGGCCATTTTCAAGTTCTACGTCCATGTCCGGTTATGTCACAAACAATACTTACTGTTCGTTTTTTATACCTTTCTAAACATCAAAGCTTTATTAATACAATCAATGAACAACATACATGTTACAACCTATGATTGCAGCAATGCCTTTAAATCTCAACAAGTATTTCGTAGTCTCCAATAGTAATCTCGTTCCATCCAAACGGTATCTTAAGCACGCGCTCGTGTTCCAAAACTTTTCCTGGAGTTAGGCTTCCCCGATGGTGCCCACGTCCAATATAAACCGTCTCTCCCCACATTGTGCGACCACATACCACGGCCTTTGACGGTATGGAGCCACTGAAGGGAACCCAGGCTACCCGGGCATCACACAGAGCTTCATAGGATATCATTTCGATTTCTTTCCCTTGGTGACAAGTATGACAAAGCTTCTTGCGTGGAATCACCTTGGCCGGTAGTTGGTTTCCTTGGTAAGAAACACGCCCCACGAAGATCGGCGAACCGTCACTATCGTAGCCCGCTAGAATTGCGCCTCTTGGTACGGGGGAACTGTTGGTACTTGATTGCCAGTTTACTGAAAAATATATTTCATGAACTATTTCATGTAAATAAAGACAGTTCAAGACTTACATGCTTGTATGCACTTGGTAGTTGGTAGACTATTGTCGACCAGAATGTCAAACTCTCGCAACACGATTTCCTTAAACCCGTAGGGTATTTTTAAGATTTTGCTGCATTCTAGAATTTTTCCTGGAGTCAGGCTCCCTTCGTAGCGACCTCGTCCGAAGTATAATTTCTCGCCGTACCGGTCCCGTCCACATTCGATTGCATTCAAAGGATACACGCCATGGAAGGGAACCCAGGAAACATTCGCATTGCACAGTGCTTCATATTCGGTCATCTCAAATTCCAATCCTTCGTCACCAGTATGACACATTCGTTTGCTTGGGATTACTTTCGCTGGTAGATGTAGTCCGAATCGATAAACTCGACCCAGGTAGATAGCGGCTCCATCACTGTCATTTCCAGCCAGAAGTGCTCCAGGGGGAACGCGTCCGTTGCTTTGGGCGGACACCCAGTTTCCTCCGACGCTTTGTTTCTTAGCTGAAATAATGTCGCAAGAATCATTGAAAAAATCAAGATTTGTAAAAGATGATGATTGTATACATTCTCTCGTATCTACCAACACCTCAAACTTGGGGTGGGCATGCTCAACTCCATCGAATCCAATGTACAGACAACCGTGGCTGCTAATGATTTTTCCAGGTGTTACACTTCCATTGTGATGAGCTCGTCCTATGAACAGCTGATCGCCATGAGCGGTTTTACCGCTCAACACGGCGCCCTTCGGAAGAACTCCGTTCTCACATGGAACCCAGGTAAAGCCTAGTCCACACAGAACCTAGAATGTTTGCGAGTACAGAAGATATGGAATTGAATTATTTCTCGGAATTTTCACTAGCACCAACCTCAAAATGCGGCTTCGATAGTTCCAGTCCTTGGTATGTTACATACGCCACTCTTCGAATGGGGATCACTTTAGCTGGAAGCATGTCTCCGTAGTGGCTGGCTCGGCCGACGTATATGGGAGACCCGTCATGGTCTGTGCCTGCTCTCACTGCGTTTGGTGGATGTACGGCAGAATCAGCAGACCACCGTACCCAAGTGTGTGCTAGAAAAATGGTGAATTTGATAAACTTGATTGAATATCTGATCATGGATTGTTCAAATTAATAATTTTAAACTCCCTAAGTATTTTTCCCCGGAATAATAAAACAACAGACGTTCCTACACACAAATTTCGAAAAGTATGGGAAATTAATGCAAATAACAGGATAGCAACAACCCAGAAAACTTCTCACAATGTTGAATGAATATGGTCGAAACTATGGCATAACAAAATTAAAGATTTACAACGGTCATGTTTTAGTCAAATTATGCCATGAACAACTGAAATCTATATGTCCTAAAATCCAAAAATGACTTTTGGACACTTTTTTTCTGCCAATCATTAGTGTAAATATTCTGATTTTTCAATGATCAAGTGATCAGTATTAACATCAGTGACAATAAACTGCACTACAGAAATCCGGAATGCAATCATCATATGAACTTTACATACATTTAATGTACGAGAACGGTCGTGACCAGAATGGATTTTGTATTACTTCTAATGCTACAAATCTTCAGCTTTATGCACCATACTAAAAACTGATGCTGTAACATTTTTGGCCAAAATGAGGTTTTTATATATTCTGAATCCTCTTCCAAAAATACGTATTTTGGCAAAAAACACGAAATTTTTTTTTCAGGTTTTCAGGTTTTCCACGCACTTTGAAGAACAATTATGGAGTACTGCTTACATTGTGGAGTTTTGCCAAAAACTATTGATCTGTATTGAAACAATAGAGAGGTTCGGTGAATTGTTTGTAAATTACCCCAACAAATTCAAATACTGTTGGCTTACCAAATGTATGCAAGATAGTATTGCCTAAATTGCTTCCTTGGGGTTTGCAGTGAATTACTAATTCTTTTGGACGATTCACAGATTTAATTCAAAATGCAAATGTTACAAATATGCGATCATGGGCACCCATACTGACCATAATATGGCTTTTTAGCATGGGTTACATGGTTTTCGCTATCACTAGTTGGTGCTTTCCGATTCCCTTCTTGAGTCCACCGTAAATTCCACAATATTTGAATTGAGGTTTTCTTAGCAAGGCCTGCACTGCATATTACGGATTGAAACAAGTATGTGTGCAAATCGCTAAATCTTTTTATTCACAAAAAAAAAAAACAAAAAAAAAACCTCCATCGCGGAAACGAATTTGATAAATTCGCCAAAAGAAAAATAGTAGCAGCTGTTCACATGCAATGCTTGCTGTCACTAAGTGTACAAGGAAAAGCAAAAAAACTAAACGGCGTTGGCTTGCTTCGCAAACGAGTAAATTTAAAAACCATCCCAAACCACTGTGCTTGTAGGCAAAGTTTCAAGTGCGCTTCCCTCGTATCCATGACCATGACGTGATCGTACTGACTTGCCAGACAGAACGAGCACTCGCAAGGTCAAAAATCGAGCATCCGTATAGTGCTGCCTCGTACTCGATAATGTCTTAGCTCTATTACTGATTTGATCACATCGATATTATTCACATTGCAATTATGGGCCATAGATAAAAAATGACGAACAAATGATATTAACAGAGCATCATCAACCAAATCTATTTTTGTCTGGCTTTACCCAGTAGTGATCAAGTCACAGTTTTTTTTTTCAGCTATGATAACTTCAATATGTTACCGTTTTATGGTGACAATTCCTAATATTAACTTACCTGGTCCACTTGAGGGTGGGTCTTGCTCAAAAGGAATCCTTTCCCATGGCTTATAAGGTGCGCGGTCTATATACATTGCAATTGGTAGGGTTTGATAGTTTCGTTAGATGTCCACTAATCACGTTATGATCCCGCACGATGAAACACACGACTAACAAGAACGTAAGCAGCGTTTCGTGAGATACAATTCAAAAATAAAATTTTGCTATACATACGTCTGTTTGTTTTCGCCGAAATATGAGAGAAAAAAAACAGCGAACAAGCAGGGAAGAATGCGACGCGTACCGTTCGGATTCAAATGCTGGGAAAATTCATATTCTCAATATTTCTTTTCGTTTGGCATAGATTAAAGTGATATGCTTTTCTCGCACCATGATATTTTTTAATAGATAACTACTCAACTTTGTTTGATTGAAAAACATTTTTAGTTCGCTCCACGTTTACGTGTTGGTATGTAGTTAGCGTCTTTCTCAGGGGAACAACAATATGAAACACTTCAACTAATGAAATGAGTGTTGCACTGCGTGAAGTTAAACGAATTTTACAATGATATGGAAATGCTAATATCATCTCCCAAACTTGGACGTACATTTTAATGTTAGAATTAGATGTAAAAGTATAGATTTTATGATTCCGTTAGGATACGACAAACATGAACAATGTTTTTAGAGTATATGGCTCAAACCTTGGCCGTGGTTGAGCACATTTATCGTTGAAAATTTTCATATATTGGATCTGTAATAAAAATTTTGCCACCAGACGGGTTGCTTACTTTGGTTATTATGCCAAGTAGTTAAACTAGTTAAACACAACAATAATTTTTTTATTTAAGCCATCAAAAATTTTGAGTGAAATGGGCTTTATGTTCGGCTAATTTTCCTAGTCTTAGCTGTGGCGATGGATGCTTCAGCATACGGGAGGTTGGTGCATTATTCACTATACATCGTTTGTAAAAGCCTTAAGCTAGGCAATTGTAATGTGCTGCTTGAAAATCGTTAGCTGGAATTTGGCAACCAATTTTTTGCCTTTCTCGTACAACCTAACGAAGTTGTACCGAAAGGCTATCATTTCACTCCGAAAACGAACTTTTTATACAAACCTCTGAGACCAATAGTGTTATATATCAATCGACTCAGCTCGTCGAACTGAGCACATGTCTGTCTGTCCGTGTGTATGTATGTGTGTGTGCACAAAAGCTAAAAAAAAACATTAGACAACTTTTCATATAGTAATCTTTAACCGATTTTCTCGCAACAAGTTTTATTCGACAGGGACAAAGCCTTGAATTTGAACCTTGAAAACGATCGATCATTACGTTTAAAAGTTATGAAGAAAATGGTACATCGGACCATATAAACCCCAGATAAGGTTGGTGTCAATAACTAAATACGAGAAAGGCACAACCAACGCTAGGTGGATTAATCTGGGGTTTTCCAGAAAGCTACCTTATGATTAACCGTGACGCTATACCTATGTAAAGTGTAAATTATTCTATTTTGAAATTTTGAATATATTTACTGACGCTGATCCTAGCCTGCTGTGACCGTTATCGATGCTTTTGTTGCGATTTCCAACTAGACGAATTCTCTTTCTTCTTACTTTAACTTTCTCTTGAGTAATTCTCGCTGAGACCGGGTCACTATTTGCACGAGGTTCTTAAAAATTCCTAAATTTATGTTCATTCGAAAGCTTTTGGCGAGTATATTGAGGATCCAAGTTAAATACTTCAGAAAAATAGGCCTCTTGATAATTATACACGAAATCACGTTTAACCTCGAAACCTCGATTTTTGTCAATTCTTGCCTCACCAAAACTGTCATAACTTTTCATGGAAAAAACATACACTTGAGATTTTCGGACACAATGCACAATATAAGCTAAGCTTTCTATCCTATATAAAAAGCTGCATGTATTCGCTACTAGGCTCCGCCAAAGCGACCGTGTGCCGCTCAAAGCGCACAAGCCCAAGTCCTGGTGTTAGGTGGGACGCTAAACAGCCCTGACACGACGGCCCTCCGACGAGACAGGAGGTTTGCGCAGGCCCAATAAGCCGCCTGGGAAACCAATAATTACGAACAATATAAGAGATAATGCGACTCGATATAATCGGCAAAGACCTAGGCGACGAATAAAGGATCACGATTGGAAGCTTGGAACATGGAACTGCAAGTCGCTAGGCTTCGCAGGTTGCGACAGGATAATCTACGATGAATTACATCCCCGCAACTTCGGCGTCGTAGCGCTGCAGGAAATCTGCTGGACAGGACAGAAAGTGTGGAAAAGCGGGCATCGAACGGCTACCTTCTACCAAAGCTGTGGCACCACCAACGAGCTGGGAACCGGCTTCATAGTGCTGGGTAAGATGCGCCAACGCGTGATTGGGTGGCAGCCAATCAACGCAAGGATGTGCAAGCTGAGGATAAAAAGCCGATTCTTCAATTATAGCATCATCAACGTGCACAGCCCACACGAAGGGAGACCCGACGACGAGAAAGAAGCGTTCTATAAACAGCTCGAGCAGACATACGATGGATGCTCACTGCTGGACGTAAAAATCGTCATCGGTGACATGAACGCTCAGGTAGGAAGGGAGGAAATGTATAGACCGGTCATCGGACCGGATAGTCTGCATACCGTATCGAACGAAAACGGCGAACGATGCATAAACTTTGCAGCCTCCCGCGGAATGGTAGTCTGAAGCACTTTTTTTCCCCCACAAGAATATCCACAAGGCCACATGGAAATCACCTAATCAAGTAACGGAAAACCAAATCGACCACGTTCTAATCGACGGTAAATTCTTCTCCGACATCACAAACGTACGCACTTACCGCAGTGCGAATATTGAATCCGACCACTACCTCGTTGCAGTATGTCTGCGCTCAAAACTCTCGACGGTGTACAACACGCGTCGGAGTCGTCCGCCGCTGCTAAACATTGGGCGGTTACAAGACGATAGACTAGCCCAAGACAACACGCAGCAGCTGGAAGTGGCACTTCCAACGGTAGAGCAGCTAGGCGCAGTGTCTCTTGAAGATGGCAGGATAGATATTCGTTCCGCCATTGGAAGCACCGCAACCGCTGCACAAGGCACGATGTCCCCGGATCAGAGAAACGACTGGTATGACGGCGAATGTGAGCAGTTAGTTGAGGGGAAGAATGCAGCATGGGCGAGATTGCTGCAACACCGCACGAGGGCGAACGAGACACGGTATAAACGGGCGCGGAACAGACAAAACTCGATTTTCCGGAGGAAAAGCGCCAGCAGGAAGATCGAGACCATGAAGAGGCGGAGGAACTATACCGCGCTAATAATGCACGAAACTTCCATGAGAAGTTGAACCGTTCACGTAAGGGCCACGTGCCACAGCCCTATATGTGTAAGCACATAAATGGGAACCTTCTTACAAACGAGCGTGAAATGATCCAAGGTGTCGGCAGCACTACGAAGAGCACCTGAATGGCGATCTGGCAGACAACGGTGGCGGTATGGTAATTAACCTAGGAGCACGCGCACAGGACATGCGACTTCCGGCTCCAAATCTCCAGGAAATCCAGGAGGAGATCGGCCGGCTGAAAAACAACAAAGCCCCTGGAGTTGACCAACTACCAGGAGAGCTGTTTAAACACGGTGGTGGGGCACTGGCTAGAGCGCTGCACTGGGTGTTTACCAAGGTTTGGGAGGATGAGGTTCTGCCGCAGGAGTGGATGGAAGGTGTCGTGTGTCCCATCTACAAATAGGGCGATAAGCTGGATTGTAGCAACTACCGCGCAATCACATTGCTGAACGCCGCCTACAAGGTACTCTTCCAAATTTTATGCCGCCGGCTAAGACCAATTGCAAGAGAGTTCGTGGGGCAGTACCAGGCGGGATTTATGGGTGAACGCCTACCACAGACCAGGTGTTCGCCGTACGTCAGGTGTTGCAATAATGCATCGAATACAACGTGCCCACACATCATCTATTTATCGACTTCAAAGCCGCATATGATACAATCGATCGGGATCAACTATAGAAGCTTATGCACGAAAACGGATTTCCGGGTAAGGTTGATCAAGGCGACGATAGATCGGGTGATGTGCGTAGTTTGAGTTTTGGGGGCATTCTCGGTAGGAAGAGGGTCAAGATAGGTCAATGTAAGCCACCCACCACAAGTTTCTATCGGTGGTTACGAAATCGAGGTGGTTGAAGAGTTCGTATACTTGGACTCACTGGTGACCACCGATAACGATACCAGCAAAGAAATTCGGAGACGCATCATGGCAGGAAATCGTACGTACTTTGGACTCCGCAAAATGCTCCGATCGAATAGAGTTCGCCGCCGTCCCAAACTGACTATCTGCAAAATGCTTATTAGACCGGTAATTCTCTACGGACACGAGACCTGGACGATGCTCGTGGATGACCAACGCACACTGGGAGTTTTCGAAAGGAAAGTGCTGCTTACCATCTATGGTGGGGTGCAGATGGCGGACGGTACGTGGAGGAGGCGAATGAGCCTCGAGTTGCATCAGCTGTTGGGAGGACCGTTCACACCGCGATAATCGGAAGACTGCGGTGGGCCGGGCACGTAGCTAGAATGTCGGACAGTAATCCGGTGAAAATGGTTCTTGACAACGATCCGACGGGAACAAGAAGGCGAGGTGCACAGCGGGCAAGGTGGATCGATCAGGTGGGGGACGATTTGTGGACCCCCCGCAGACTGCGTGGTTGGCGAAGTGCAGTCATGGACCGAGCTGGATGGAGAAGTCTTTTATGTATTGCACAGGCCACTCCGGCCTTAGTCTGGTAATAAAAATAAATAAATTTCTATCGATGTATTAATATTCAAAATCAGTGGTTGCCAATCAGACGGAAAAAGGGTTTTCAAAAAGAAATCCAAAATGGCGGCTGAATTCAATATGGCTGCCTTTTTTTTTATTAATGCAAATTGAAGATACACTCTTCCTCTTTCCAACGATATGCTGATCTCTATGATCGGTTGAGAAATGTTGGAGTAATGTAAATTTTTCGGTGTGTCAAGAATTGACAAAAATCGAGAGGTCCATAAAAATGATTATTTATATACTCGCCGAAAGCTTGCGATTGAATATAAATTTAAGCATTTTTAAGAACCTCGTGCAAATAGTGGCCCGGTCTCAGCGAGAAATACTCTTTTAAAAGATTTAAAATATGAAGGATTTGTTTCCAATCATGCGCATTCTCAACCAGCAAAAGAAACAAAATCAAAGTCAGAATCTGCTGAGAACAATTCACTTGAGTGCTATTGAGTACTGATGTCAAATTCAGCCACTTGTTTTGCGGCTGAAACGCTACAAACGCCATTCATGCGAATACTTTTACATCAGCTCCCTCTGGCGAGTGCCTGCTACTGACGGAAAATTTCTGCTATTGAAGAACCGATTTGTTTTCAATAATGCGCCAGTCCAATCACAAGCAGCATCAGAATCTAATTTCACTACGTTGTTACTGACGCCAACGGCAGCCACTCGATGATTTACCGTTGAACGCGATGCGCATCATCCATGCAAATATCTTTTTTGCAGCGTCTCCCTGAGTACTCAAATATTTGATGTTAAATTCAAATACGGATACTAGTCAAATACACTGCAGTCGGTTTTTACATTAGGGATATTATGAGGGAAATAACCCATGAATCCCAAAAACCCGCATAAATCCCAAACACCGTGTGATAAAAATTCCGCGTAAATCACATAATCCGCGTAAAAAATCGCATGAATCCCAAAAGCCACATAAAAGCGAGTTTACGAGAGAATCGACGTCGCGAAAAAAGCGACCCCAGTGTAAGTTGTTTTTTTTGTTGCTAAAAATGGAGAATAAAATCCATTTGCTTAGAGCCACAAAGTTTTAACATGCAGTGTCAAAATCGGGTGTGATTTCTCCACTTGTTTCATTACTCACTGCTTATCAGTTTCCCGGTATCGAGAACCTCCTTGAGCTATCCACATGTTGTTTAGAATGCAAAATGTATAATCATTCGAATCATATCCACACATACATGCGCCCTTTGCAATTTCTCACATAATGATAAGCGTTTATTGTGTGTGTGATTTTGCAAACAGTCGAGCCACCATACATTATTTATCAGTCAAGCACAGTCAAGTCAAGTGGATTGAATGATTCTCGGATGTTAAAAAAAATCAGAAAACGATTGACTTGCAATGTGACTTATAAAAAGAAAATAAACTGCAGAAAGCAAAACCAACGCTTTATAAAAGGAAACAGATTAATACACCTAGCGGAGTTGGTGCCTATCTCGTGCTAGAAAAACTTTGAAATATTAGTGAGTGTTTTCTAGGGTGTTTTGCGCATATAAATTATGTTGTGAGTAATTCAGCTAATGCTAAGTGTCAAAAAGTGTGTCTACAAATTTTTGTTCAGATTCACACATACACACATACACATAAACATACATAGTATTACATACATACACACATATTACGGGTCTCCGATTCTTCTATCAAAAGTTCGGCTTTATTTTATATGTATATGTAAGTTTGCCCTGGTTGAACCTATCGAAATTGATAATCAAGTTAAAAGAAAACTTTGAGGAGTTGTACTACCTCTATCATATACTACTGGTTATCGAGAAATTGTGACCAAGAACGACAACGGGGACGATAGAGTAAATCTACGAGGGAGTAAACGTTGCGCAATGGATAAGCCACGTGATCACATGCGACTCACCTGAAAATGCACTTACCGCCGCATCCGTCGTTGGACTTCGTATGCCACCACACAATAGTACAGCCCTCCTTAGGGTGAAGCCAGAGTAAACGCGACGAGCGATGCGACGCGACGCGACTCACGTAAAAGAATAACAATCATTATCAACAGGCTGTCAAATTGCACTGTCGCGTCGCGTCGCATCGCACGTCGCGTTTACTCTGGCGGGCACCTTAACCGTGCGTTAAGACGCGCGGCTAAAAAGCAAAACCGTGCTGAGGGTGGCTGGGTTCGATCCCCGGTGCCGGTCTAGGCTATTTTTGGATTGGAAATTTTCTCGACTTCCCTGGGCATAATCATCTTGTTAGCCTCCTGATGTACGAACGCAAAAATGGTAACTTGGCTTAGAAACCTCGCAGTTAATAACTGTGGAAGCGCTTAATGAACACTATGCTGTGTATTACACACCGGTGTATTTGCTGTGCGCGCTAGCGTGGCCCCGGCGTGTACTATTTTGACAGATCAAAGTGACATTTAGAAAACTCAAATATCCATATATTAATTGCACTCACTGAATGAATTTTATTTGATTGTTAAAAATTGTGAAAAATAAAGGAGCAGATTTTTTGCCAACTATGTAGGACATCTCTACCTGTGTGTTGTGAATTTTGATAAAGCTATTTTCTTGGGCTGACTGAGTGCGTTAAGGTTTCGTTCATAGGTTTAGGATCGGAGAAAGAACTCGCCCTGGCCGGGTACGGGACTTTCTAAGATATTTGACACGCTCCTTCGCGGCAGTGTACTCACTGTCTGGCGCATAAGGGAAGCTGTTCAGTTGGTTCGAACCTTATCTCTCTTATTCCTATGTCTCGTTACATTTGGCTACTTCATAATCGGTAACGTTATTTTCTATGATGGTAATATAGAGTTTGAAATTCGTACTGTTGATCGTATCGTGAATTTTGCTGTCGATGTTCGTAGACGACGATGGCGCAACTTCTAGACGCGAAGTACTCTTATGCTGTTGAGTCGCGAATTGGTTCAATATGGAAGTGTTTGATTCCAGAGTAGTTACTATATTCCTAATGCGCTCTATACCTCGTTCTTCAATTGAATAAATTCGTTATCTGATTGTCCCAACCGTCCATTCTCAGTTGCATGCCTACATGAGTCGCACATCAAGAATGTGTTGGAACTACACACTTTTTGCGTGGAGATAATGAAGATCATTACAAAATCCATCACTAGACACGATGATATCTTCGGGGTAAAATTCAATTTCATATGCTTTACATATGATCCATCGTTGAGTGGTATCGTAAAACATATCGGCGTAGTTCCTCCTCCACTACAAATGTCGACAGTCTACTTATTGAGAATCTAAGGACGAAAATTTATAAGTCGACAACAATAAGTCTCAGCCGATAACAGATGTTAGGCTGTAATAGCAGATTGTATCACAGCAAAAATGTTGTACTTTAAATTTGATTTATTTGCACACTTACATCCTTTATTTGTAAACACATAGTTATTAAGTTAAAATTAATCCTTTTTTTGTATTCTAATTAACACTTTACTTTTGGTTGTGCATTACAGCTTTATATTCAGCTAGTTTCGCTGACTATTATCGATAATTCAACGGGAATGGTATTCGTTACTGCTAACCTGATAGCTAATTTATTATTTGCCCATCAATAAAAATTGTGATACATAGAAGGAAAAGACACAGCTGCAATTAATCGTTGGAGTAGTTATAATGATCTTATTCAATCATCCTATCGAGTCACATGCTGTACTATGAATCTTCTTTTCTTCTTCTTCAATGTCTTTACTTTTCGACTGGAACTTTGCCTGCTTTTCAACTTAGTTTTCTATTGACATTTCCTCAGTTACTAATTGAAAGCTTTGCCCGACATTGCATGAGAATGTATCTTGTGTGGCAAGTGCAATGGATACAATATGTCCAGGGAGTCGAGAATGTTTCCAACCCGAAAACATCCATTGGCAATCATACGCCTTTACTCGCAAGGCTACTGGAGACCCCTAGTACTGTGATTGGGAATCCCAATTTGAAAGCATGCCAGGGTGTCTACTCATCTGCAAAAACAAAATTCCCTGATTTTTCCAGATTTATTCCAGGTGTTTTACATTAATTTCCAGGTAAAAACAAACTTGCCATATATAGATTTTAGCAGCAAAATAATCGATTCAAATAAGTAATTATTGCGAAAAACAATTCAAAAAAAAATTTGGTTGCTTCACATAAACAATGTTGTAAATTACTGAAGAAATTCTTCCAGGAATTCCTTCGCAAGTTCACCCAGAAATTACTTCAGCCATTCAATCAAAAATTACTTCAGGAATCACATAGGAAATTCCTCCAGGATTCCTTTGAACATTTCTCCATAGATTTCATCGGAATATCCTCCGGAAATGATTACAGAAATTCCTTCAAAAAGGGAACTTTAAGAATTGCTTCAGAATTTACCTTAGAACTTCCTCCAGGATTTCATTTGAAAATTTCTTCGCAAAAACTTTAGAAAACATCTAAAGAAATGGTTCCGGAAATTGCTTTAGAGATGCATTTGGCAATTCCCTTACGGTTTTTTTAAATTCCTTCTTTGGAAATTTGGTTAACAAATCTTTCGAAAATTTCTTTGAATTTTATTTCAGCTATTTCTTTTTAAAAGAAACTTAAGAAATCCTCTTAAGTTCCGGAAATATGTTTGGGAATTTCCTTAGGAATTCCTTCAGAACTTCTTGCGAGAACTCCTTTAGGAAATGTGTTGATGCAAAAATATACGATTGCTTGGTCCATGACGTTAGGCATAAGGACGTTAGGCGTAATACGACATTTTTTATGTCGTGGGCTGTTTTCTGGGAATTTTATGCTTAACATCCTTTATGCCTAACGTCCTTATACCTGACACGGAGTATACTGCCGTTCTACGCATAATTGTCCCATGTTACGTTTGCTGAAAAAATCCAAACTCGAGTCAATTTGTCCCACTAATTTCAGAATCGAATGGATCTTGAAATTGAACAAATATTTTTGGGGTGTTATGAGCGTAGGCAATACTATTCCAGGACATAAAACGAATCGCTACTTATTTAAACGGTTTTCAGTCTCAATTAACATCAAACAACTTATTTTTTTCAGTGGGACAAATTGACTCGGCGGTCAATTTATAGCCTATTCAGATAACACCTTTTTTGATCATAAATATTCTGATAAACAACAACCTGATGCCACCCCCATACATTCAATTCTCTTTCTTCACTTAAACACGATACATATTTTTTACGATAAATAATCTAATCGTAATCTGAGTAGGTTATTAAGCTTATTGAAGCATATTTTGGCAGAATAATTTAAATGTTTACAGCTCCACTAGCGTTCTATTACTTATGGCTCTACTGTAAAAACCTTCGGAAAATGCTTCGGGTATTCTTTTGAAATAATTTTTTAGGAACTCATGCAGAAGTATCTTGAGGAAAACTTTAGAAAACACCTAGAGGAGTTTTTCCGGATATTTTGCCTTTAAGAATTCTTTGGGAATTCGTCGAAAATACCTTTAGAAACTCCTTTGAAAAATCCTACGGCTATTCTTTCAAGAATTCCTTTAGCAACAATTCTTCATAAATCACTTACACTTTTATTTTTCAAAAATCCCTTCAGGTGATTTCTTTGAAAAATCCTCCGGATATTCCTTGGAAAACTGATCTCGAAATTCCTTCGGAAGTTCCTCCAGAAATTGCTTTGAAAAATCCTAACTAATTTATTATTTTTTAATATATTCCTAAAGAATTTTCGAGGGAATACTCAAAAGAATTTACTAAGCAATCCCTAATTGATTTCCCGAATAAACTCCTAGATTTCACCAAGAATAGCTTTGGAAATTCTCAAGGAATTCTTTTGAAGATGGCAAATCATTGCGGAACAACGATCCATTAATGTTCACTACATTTTTGATAGATTTAATTGGTATAATTATTCAAATATTTGTAAGGATTTTTTTCATCTTCTGAGAGAATTTCACTCATGATCACAGGGTATTGAAATTTCCCTGATTATGTCAGGAATTCCCTGATAATTCCAGGTTTTTTCCAGGTGGGTCGAAGTTCCCTGATAATTCCAGGTTTTCCAGGTTTTTCCAGGTAGTAGACACCCTGGCATGCTAATTACCACGACCGTGGGGGTGTGTGTGCGCTTTCTGTGGCCAGTTTCATTAGGTTTATTAAACCGCATTTGAAAAATTTGGCCGCAAATATTTTTTTAAAGTGTAAGATAAATGACAAAATATTTTTTCAAAACTATATTTCAAAAGGAGAATTTTAATAAATCAGTAAACTGAGAAATAAATACAATAAATTTAAAAATAAGAAGTTTACAGTTTTGGTAGAATCCTTAGTTCTGGTAAAACAAATGTGAAATGATGACCCGAATAAATAATCCATTAGGGTTTGATTTTTCGGTTGACATATTTTGTCAAATATTTTCAGTGGATATGGTGAATAACTTTCACCATTCATCTGTGTATGCAACATAGTATGCGTTATCAATGGCTTTGAGCCATTTATCAGCAGTATTTCGTTTTGCCACATGAGTATTGAGTAGTGTTGAAACAAGTGATAACAAAAAGGTGCCTTATTTAGGAACGCATCTGCCAGTTTTTGTGGAACCATTGTCGAGTGAACGTTTTGTCCTACAATCGGCAAATAGTGTCTTTTTATCAGACTTTTGCTTGAACAAATTTTCAGCGCAATGAATGCAGGTGAGTCATACACCTTCAAATAGTTTTTATTACGCATTCCTCTTTGTCTTTCTTGTACAATAGTGATTCAAGTACCCGTTTGAAGCCATCAATAAACATAGTGAAAAATAAAGTATAGTGAGTTTAAAAAGTTCATGTATGAACATAAATGTGGAAAATTGGTTCAGGTTTCAAATTAGTGGATTAAATATGCGAGAATACAAGAAGTTTCAATTCATTCTTTTCAACACATGGTAAACTTTGGTAGTCTCAACGGAGCAGCGTTTCAGTCAGAACAATGTTCAAGAATCTTCACTATTGGATTGAAAGTTTCGAACTTCATGTGCTGTAGGAAAAAAAAACTCTGGAAAAAAGTACCGAAAATATACGCAAAAATATTCAAATGGTCGTTCTGCTCCGGAGGTGCATATTACCCCAGATTCTCCTATGTGAATGAAGCACATCACACGTTTATTTATCTTCTGGGCGTACACTTCGTTATCGCTTCCGGTTACTCATTATTCAAGTAGAATCGAATTGAAGATATCTCCAATTGTGTAGCAAGTCGTGATGTTTAACAAGTGTAATATAAAAATATCCAACAATTCCGAAAATGATTACAACAATATTTATTTGCATAAGATTTGTCAGCAACTTTCGTATTGTAAATCGGTATGATAATGAATATTATTGTAGTAGATACTAAATCTTTTTTTAAACTATTCTGTGTCTTCAGAGTCGAAAATTTAAAACCTTAAAATGTTTTGCGTTGTCACTCATCGCTATTCATTCATCCGTTCATAGTGGGTAAAGTGCCCAATAGTGGACCCCTAACCAGTAGTGGACCCTTCAGGCGTTTTTGGATTATTACAGAACAATGTAAACATATTGCTATGAAATTCCATCGAGAGAACCTACTTTACAGTAGACCTGTGCGCCGGTCATATAATCGGCGGCGGCGGCGTGGTGGTCACTTTTGCCCCGGCGGCGGCGGCGTCACGGCGGCGCGCCGTTGGCTTTTATCGGCGGCGGCGGCGGCGGCTTGAACCGGCGTGGATGAAAAAATCAATGGTTGAAAAAATAATTTTAACGCGGATTTTTTATTCATACTGTATGAATCCCTTATTAAAATCGACTTCAGTTAAAAATGTAATATTATACGTTTGCCGATCATTGCTGACGACACTTATTAGTACCTGATTACAAAATGTTAATTAAATCCAAACTATTTTATTATTCCCTGATTTTGATGAATTAAATTCAATAAATTTTGCTTCACTTTTCGTGATCCCTGAGCAGTGCTGAGAATTGGATTTCAGTGTCACAGGACTAATTTGTTAATAACTTTTTTTTAAAGTTATTTCCAATTCAGGATTTTGATACACTTCCGTCGTTATACTTCTCAATATATCCATATTTCAGAAAAATTCGAACTACTATTTGGTAAGCTACATATACAATTGAGCAATGTTTGAGTTGCTGAATATCTAGTTTGTTTAGATAATTTGCATAGCTACTTCATTTACTTGGTGTGAAACCTGGAACCTGGAAGGACATACACGATGGAATCCACTAATGACAGCCACAAATCTCAATAGATGATCAACATAACTGAAAATGAGCACTGGCTGAGTAAGACTGGTTCACGATGGCCAATCAAATTGAATATTTTTCTTGAAATTTGGTTAAATATGCCAAAAATGTTCTTGGTGGAGTTCCAGAAAGAATTTATGTAGGAAACAAAGCTTTTCTTGATATTCCTGCTTTCATTCCTTGGGAAACTTCTCCTATGGGAAACTTTATTCTATGGGAATTTAGCATTAACATTAGCATTGAGCGATTCGCACAAATTCGTAGGTGATACAGACATAGCCTTTTGTAATAGAGTAGCATTACTTTCATCCGTTACCACAGATATTGTATTTGAAACTAATCTCTATCTCTTAAATGGAAACAAGGTACTATCCAACAGTTGAGATCTGCCCTGACCATGTTCTTGCGAATGCCGGGGAAGCATTATTAGTTAGACACCACGGGAGGTTTTGGAATTTTTAGTGTGAAAAGTATAACACTAGGAATCGTTTTAGTAGAACTAGAAACACGGAAAAAACTAAAATAGAAGTACAAAGAAGGAAAAGGACGAGCCTGGGACTGGACCCACGATCTCCTGCTTATAAGACAAAAGCGATAGCCACTTGACCACCGAGCTCGTCTTGATAAAATCCTATTAGAATTTCTGCGGAAATTCATATAGGTATTCTTTTGAAAATCTATTCACGTTCTCTTTTGGAAATTCCTTTAGTAAAATCATACAATATTCCTGCTGTAATTCATTCGAAATTTATAAAGGAATGAAATAGTTTCCGATGATATTCCTAAAAGAATTTCCTAAGGATTTCCTTGAGGAATTTTCGAAGCGATTCCTAAAGAACTTTCTGGGAGAATTCCTGAAGAAATTTACCAAAGGCATTTTCGGTAAACTTTTTAAAGGAATTTCCGGAAGAACGTATGGAACCGATGGAATTCCCGAAGAAAAATCCGAAGGAACCTTTTAAGTAAATTTTGAAGAACTTACTACAGACATTTTCAAAAGAATTCCTAACAGAATTTCCGAATGCATTTTCGAAGGAATTTTCAAAAAAGTATTCTAAAAGAGTTTTTAATGAATTTCTGGAGAAATCCTGAGGAAAATGGCCAAAATTTTTTTTCTTAAATTACCAAACCAAAGAGGAATTATCTAAAGATTACCCCAAAAATTTCCCAAGGAATTGCTCAAGGTAGTTCTGAAAGAATGTCAATGCAAATTTCAGGAAAAAATGTCAAGGAGCTTGCTAAGGAACCCCTAGAGGAATTTCTAAGAAATTTCCAAAGTAATTTCTCTAAAAAACCCGAAGGAATGCCTAAAAGAATTTTCCAAAGGACGAGACGAGCCAGCCTAGGGCTGGAAGTAACAAAAACAACACATAAAAATCTCTTTCGCTCCGAAATCGACTCAAAAATTCCTCGGAATACTTCTAGCTTCAACAACACCTCAGAGTCCACTACGCTCCGGAATGACAAACACTCGTCCCTCTCGCTCCGGTATCACAAAAGATGCCTCGGAATCCTTCTCGCTCCGAAATAATTATAACGCCTCGGAGTCCCTCTCGCTCCAAAACAACAACAACAAATCTTCGGAGTCCATATCTATCCGGAATAACAAAGAATGCATCAATCCTTCTCGCTCCGGAATTGAGCAAAAATGCCTCGCAGTCTTACTCGCTTCAAAACAACATCTACACCTCTACCTCTACCTCTGTTCTAACTATCAACAAATCCCAACTATTTATTGAAATTTGCGTTTTCGGAAGGTATATCCGAAGGGAATTTCTGAAGAATTTTACGAAGCAATTCCTGATGGAATTTACTAAGGAATTCCTGAAGCAATTTCAAAAGAAATTCATAAAGAATTATTGGATGAAGTTCTTAAGGATTTCCTGAGGGAAGTTCTAATATAGTTCTTAGAAACCATTCTTTGAATTTAAGTTTTGGAGGAATATCTTGAGAAATTTCAACATTTATTTCATTTCAAGATTTATTTCCTAAAAAAAATCGGCAGATTTTCCAAAGAAATCTCTAGAGGAATTCCTGAACGAAGTCTTATCAGAATGTCCAAAGGAATTCTTGGAGATTGTCGGAAGTTTCTTCAGGAGTTGTTTTGAAAATTCGGATATTCTACCAGGATCTTATTAAGGAATTCTTAAGGAAACCTAGAATTTCGTCCTAGAACTTTGCAAGGAATTCCAAAAGAACTCTTAGAAGAATTTCTGAAGGTTTTTTTTTAAGAATACCTTAACAAATTTCCCAATGTTTTCCTATACAAATTTCTGAAGGAATACGTGGAGGAAATTCCGAACTAATTTCTAAGGGAAATTACAAGAAATACCCGAAAGAATTTCCGAAAGACTTTCTGGAATTCGTTTCCAGAGGAGTTTTTGTAGAACTCCTTGAGGCAATTTCCGAAGGACTTACCGGACGAATCTCCAAAGGAATTTTTGGAGGATATTGCGTACAGATTACTGAAAAAATCCGAAGGAATTCTTGGAGAAATCTAGGAATTACGTCAGAAATACCAGTAGACGTTTCCTCTGAAATTATATTAGGAATTTCTTCGCCAATGCCTTTGAAAATTCCTCAACAAATTGCTTTAAAAATTCCTTCAGAAATTGTTTTATGGATTTCTCTGGAAATTCCTTTAGGATTTCTTTTGGGTCTCTAAGCTGTTCTTTCAGGAATTATTTTCGAAAATCCTTTCAGGTTCTCTTTTGGAAATGCCTTCAAAAATTCAATTGGAAATTCCTGCACAAAACAAATTTCTACAAAAACTCCTCCAAAAAATCATTTGAGAACTGCTCCAGAACTTTTTTCCTTAAATAATTTTAAAATTACTATTTTTGTTAAATATCTTGGCTGTGCATATGCACAGCATATGTTTCGAAATGGAAAAATTGATATGAAATTTGCGAAAAAGAATCCACGTGTCTTGGAGGGACTCGAACCCTCAACCTTCTACTCTCGAGTCCCTCCAAGACACGTGGATTCTTTTTCGCAAATTTCATATCAATTTGTCCATTTCGAAACATATGCTGTGCATATGCACAGCCAAGATATTTAACAAAAAAAATGGTTTTCGTACGGCCGAGTTGCCGAATAATATGCAATTGTTGAAAAAAGATCCGAATGTATTACTGCAAGATTTTCGGAAAAAACTCATAAAGGCATTTTCGATAGAATTCCTGCAGTTCTAAAATAATTCCCGGAGAATATTTGAAGGGAATTCCTGGAAGAAGTTCTGAAGAAATTTTGAAAGAATTTCTTTTTTAATATGGATAGGATTTATTTAAGGAAGTCATGGAATAATTGCCAAAAAAATTTCAAAAGGAAGAATTTCCGAAGGAATTCTCAAAGAAATTTCCAAAGGTATTGCTTTTAAAAATTTCCTAAGCAATTATTGGAGAAATTTCTAATGGAATTTCTTAAGAAATTCCTTTAAAAATCTCCAAAGGAATTCTCAACAAAATTATCGTAGAAACTCCTGCAACCGTTCGTATGCATTCCTTAAAGAATTCCAAATGAAATTCGTAAAGGATTTTCTAAAGAACGGTAATTAAAATTCTAAAAGACTCTTCGGAGAAATATTGTAAGGAATTTCCGAAGAAAAACATAAAGAAATTTTCGGCAGAATTCTTGATGTAATTTTCTAAGGTTTTTTAAAGAAAATTGTTCGGAGGAATTTCTGGAGGAATTTGCAAAGAAATTTCTTGATTTATTTCCAAGCAATTTCTGGATTTTTTCCGAAGGAATCCCTGGAGGAAATTTCGAAGGAAATCTTTAATGAAAGTCTAAACGATAATTCTTTGAATATTCTCAGGAATTCCAGGAATTGGAAGTTTTTGAAGAAACATTTCTTAGAGATTTTATAATAAAGTATGAAACAGTTACAAGAACATAAAATATAATTAAAATTTAATGTTTGTAGCTGCCTGACGTTCAACTAAATAGGTTTGCTGAATACTAAGCAGTGAGGCGACAGCATCCCAGCTCTGGGTTACAGTGACAATTAATAAGAAAAGAAAAAGCGGTTTCAACTGATGCTCGCAACATACCAAGTGGTTTTGTCAATCATATTCAAAAATTTATTTCCAAATAAAAATTACTCTGGCAAAAAAACTGGAAAAGCATTCACAGTAGGGATTTAATTATTTTGCTACATTTTGCCAAATAAGTCATCTGCCCATCACATCATCACAAATCTGAAAACAAACATAATTGGCCTCGTTGATTTTAATAAAAAAAATGTAAATATTGTCAAGATAATAATTGTGCTACTAAACTTGATATTCCTGAACTGCAACGATTTGCCTACACCAATGCCAGATCCTATGAAAAATGATTAGGTGCCCGACTGAATGTGGCCCTGGCATAGATGAATTTCAAAAACCAGTTAAACAACATATATATTATTTTACTAGATAAAGCCTCATTCAAACTCTCAATCTATTCAACCAACTTATTCATAAGCCAAGAGAATGTATGTCACTACACTGACTTAAAGACACCATCACTTGAGGTAGATTTAAAAATGAATTCTGACGAGTTCCACCTTAACATGAATTGACAAGTTTATTACTATTCCAATTAGTTCAACCACGTTATATTGCTTTACAGATACGTATTTCGACATCAACTGTTAGGCCGTCTTTAATGTCTCGTACTTGACACGACTCAAGTTAATTGATTTTTTTATTGCGATTAGTCATCGGCGTGGCAAAATTGTGATCGGCGGCGCGCCGACCCAAAATCGTCGGCGGCGGCGGCGTGAGTAAAACCACCGGCGGCGGCGGCGTGGCGCGGCGGCGCACAGGTCTACTTTACAGTCCTATGATTTGATTACATGCATTGGAAATGCTATGGACAGTAAAATTATATGATTTTTTTTTTAATTCTATAAAAAATATACACGAGAGTGTCCATTGTAGGAATATTTTGGGGGGTCCACAATAGGGAAGAAGAACGTCCTGAAACGGATCAAGAAAATCAAATGAAGTGCCGACTATAGGGAAACAATTTCCTATTATAGACCCTCAGGGGGTCTTCTATAGCGCGAATTCAGTCAGATTCTAAAATGTTAACTTCAACGAATTATGTCGTGTATTTGAGTATTTTATGTATGTATCGCGAAGAGGAGATGCAGAACTTGTTATTAGATATCACGCAGAATTAAAATGTAAATATCATAATAACATTTATTGTATTGCAGGATACAACTGGATGCCATGGTCTGCCCACCAGGGAATACCACCAGCCGGAGTTTACGCCGGTAACGATCAGGATGGTTCGCCTATCTACATCGGACGCGCCTTTCACGAAGGAGATCAACTCCCAGCGAAAGTAATCCCCAGTAAGCAAGCAGCTTACGTGTCACATAATGGGGTGGAGATTTACAAGTCGAACTTTGAGGTAAGTTCGTTGATAACAGCTCTGCAGAAAAAAAATCCCCGGCATTTGCTTATCAATGTGGTATCATTGATTAAAGTGTGCTTACCTGTTTCGATGTTGCAATCTAGTTGATGATATGATAAATGAATTTCGTAATTCTACAGGTTCTCAGTGGAACGGGATTCACTTGGGTACATAGCGGCAATGGTCACGTACCCAACGGTGCAGTACTTTGTGGAAACACTGTTTCCGGTGAACCACTTTACATTGGGCGCACTCATCATGAAGGGAGCCTTACTCCCGGCAAAATTCATCGTAGTCATGGATGCCTTTACATTCCATTCGGAGGAGCAGAACAAAGCTTTCTGAACTATGAAGTGCTCATTGGACAACAAAGATGTAATACAAATCTATTTATTTTGAGTGAATATTCTCAACCTTAGCCAACCCCCTTATTCAAATTTTAGCAAACTGGACGCACTGTTCCGCCGGAGCTCCGGTTCCACCAGGAGCCATTCTTGCAGGACACGACACAGACACATCACCTATCTACGTAGGCCGTGCCTACCATGAAGGAGACCAACTTCCGGCCAAAGTAATTCCAAGCAAACAAATTGCCTACGTCTGCCACAACGGACAGGAAATACCAAAGCACGGCTTTGAAGTACTGTGCAACGGTAATGTTAATTGGGTACCTTCCGGATTTGGAAGTGTTCCTCCGAATGCAGTTTTCGGAGGGCGAACTTCGACGGGAGAAACACTCTACATTGGACGTGCCCACTATATGGGCAGTTTAACTCCAGGAAAGGTGCATCCGAGCCACCAAACGTTGTATATTCCATTTGGAGGAAGTGAGGTAGCAATTAAGAACTACGAAGTATTGATTGAAAACTGAAAGTATTATTTTAAAATTATAAACCCGCTGACTTTGTATAATATTTATCGATTTGTACGAATAAATATTAAAAATCACAATCTTTTGTCATGTCTTGATCTTTCGTCACTTGATTCAGTAGCACAAGTTCATATGTAATGATGGTACCGGCCATCTGCAATGAAATCAGGAAATCACACAGCAAGTATTAGAGGGCGCGTGATAAAGAAAAATCGTTTTCCAGAAATGGCAATGCTTTTCAGCGATGCGTGATCCAATAATCGCCGTAAATCTAGGTTCCAGCTTGACGTTTCAAAGTCGCGCAATAACTCCAGTGGTTTTAACGACGCTTCATAGATAGACAATGACACATACAACATTGTGAAACACCGACTGATTGGAAACAACGAGTACAGATAGAAGAATGTTACGGCAGTTTGTAGATTAATATATATAATGGAATGTGGACATTTATACAATATAACTTAGTCAGAGTTTGAGTCATCCGGGGATCCCTGTCATATCCGTGGGTGGATGACCAATCACTTAAACAGCGATGTTTTCACCGCAGTCCTCGGTCTAAGTGAGGATGCGTTGATAGTTGTCCTATCACGCGCGTTTGACGCCACCACATCGAGGAAAGCCCTGCTGAAAAATGGCAGACGTCTGGTATGCTGATGAAGTGCCGAGATTGCGGCCCTTCGATCAACCTGCCTCAAGGTTAGTGCACCGAGGATGAAAGAGCGGACCGCTGGGAAGTGTTTCGAGCTGCGAAACTGGCCTTTAACAAGGCCACCAAGCGCAGCAAGAGAACGTGTTTCGACAACCTATGCGAAGGTGCCAATGCGAATCCGTGGGGTGACGTCTATTATGGTGTGTGCCAGTAGACGTAGGCTACTGGCAGGCGTTGCCGTATCTTTTCCTTGGTACGGCGGTTCGTCTTGGGCGAGAGCTCTGTCTAAAGCACGATATCACACGATGCAGCCTGCGTGATAGCGAGCATGATGTCAGTCGGACTGCTCATCCGGGAAGACGAGGAGTGTTTCGAGCTACGTTTTACCAGAGGAGCCCGCTTACGCATCAGGCTGACTTCGGTTGCCAGATGGCAGCGCGAGTGGTATAACTGTTACATTAGAGTGATTCAAATTTTGACTTTTTGGCTTCCCGATGCTTAAATAATTGCATTTCTCATTTTAATGATCCTACCAAATTTTTAGTTAATTTGGATGTAATTTGAGTGAGCACGAACAGTTTGAAGTTTGTATGAAAATAACTATGAAAACAGTAACTTTTTTGGAAAGCCGTTCCCAACTCTTCCCACTAAGCTCCAAAAATATATGATTACATTGACAACATAGGAAATTTAACAAGGTAGCAGATAGTCTTTGTTGCGAAACGTTTTGATGCTTGCAAGAAAAGATATTAAGAAAATACTGAATCGTGGGAAATTCAATTTAACACGTAAATCAGATCTTGTCAGCTTTTGGAGCGACAGGACGTGTTTCGTCAGCGCTTTTGCCGTTAAGTGTAATTTTATTTCGTTTGGTATGTTCGCCTCAGAGCATTAGTGATTAATCATAGATTTAATCATGGTTAATGAATAATGGGTTATTTAATCATTATTCATTAATCATAATCATACAAAAAATACGATTCAATCATTAATCACTAATCGTTAATCATAGATTTTGCATTTAATCAATAATCACTAATCGTGTTCATGATTGTTTTGAGTTTATTCATTAATCATCAATTTTAATCATTGCATACATCGCATTTATTCATTATTCTTTAATCATAATCATACAATTTTTATAGCATAATTTGGTAGAAAGGTTACTTGATTATTGATCACTATGCAAATCATTCAATTTGATTATTCATAATCATTAATCATTAATCATATCGATAGTTAATCATTAATCATACACATATTGTGTCAACATTTAATCACGATCGGTAATCGTTAATCATACTTCAAACGTTTTATTCATTAATCATAATCGTTATTCATTTTCAAAAATTAATTTAATCGTTAATCATATTCATTAATCATTGTCAAAAATGAATAAATCATTAATCATAATCTTTAATCATAGAGTTAAATGATTTAATCATAACAAATTTAATCATTCATTGGAAGCTTTATTCATTAACGCTCTGGTTCGCCTATCTATTTTAAATCGTCGTTAATTTGTCCATCCAAAGTTTAAATCGTTATCGTCTCGTGATGTACTATCCCGTGTTAATTTGAATCGGAAAACCGGTTTTCCCTAACATCGGAGCCGCTTGTTTGCGGCAAAAAAAAAAAAATCTGAAACAGTGAAATTGGGTGCCTTGAAGGACGCCAAGTCTAGCGTCAGGGCAGTGACCTAAGCTGACCCGGATTGACCCTGAATCAAAGTGTGAGAATGTAAGAATTACCACCTACTGCTAGATTATACTTACTCTCCAATACTCACCTCCCTTGGTGAGACGGGAGCCCAGTGCCGGCTTTTGTGGCCAAGAATCAACCAAGAAGCAAAAGTGGTCAAAGAGTGAAGAGAGTTGAGGATTTCGGTTGTGTTGTGCCTTATGGCGGTGGGGCTGACTAGTCCAAGACAAACATCCAGCAGTGAGAGTGAGAGTAATACGAAGCAAACAGAGAAGAAAACAAGAAAAAAACGTAAAGTGTAAAAGGGGATTTGTTGGCGTAAAGCGTAAAGCTTTCACTCGTGAGGAACTATTGAGTTAGTGGAGTGCCCAAAGACTAAGGCTGATGACATACTGGGAGCGAAGAGAAGCGAAGCGAAGAGGTTGGAGATAAGCAGAGCGAAGTGAAGCGGCGATCAAAGCGAGCCATGACATACTGAAAGCGTTTTTCAGAGTGTTGATCTCGCAACAAATACAAGTCTAAAAACATGGATTTCATCAGATGGAGAATATTTTGCTTCTCCAAGCACATTTAGCACAAAGAAGAAGAGTGTTGGGGAGATTTATAGAATGTCGCAATTGAAAACCGATTTTATGATGTGAGCGATAGATTATCACCACATACAAACAGACGTAGGGCGTAGCAATGGTAAAACTTTTTGGGCCATGTTTTATTCCTATTTCACGTTTGCTCCTTTGGAAGATCAATTAATAAGGTAACGGGAAATTTTCAATTTTCACTTTTCGTATAAAACATCTGAAAATTTTGTATGGATCGTCACACTTTGCCGACAACACCCCTCCCCCATCAAGCGTTACGTAATTAATGGATGTTCCTCTCACGACATTTCTATACACTGAAGTTGATTTGTACTCGGGAGATACGTACCTCATAAAAACAACTTCCACAAAAATCTATTTGTCTCGGCTCCCAACCTTTTTGAAAAACAGCATAAACAAACGCAAATCCCAAAAATCAGCAGAAAAAAGGGAAACCATTTCCAACCAATGGCCTGCAAAAATTGGGACCACAATTTCCTTATCTATCGGATTGTTCCCGAAGCTTTAATATGTAAAAAATTCACAAAACCGATTTTCGTTGAAGTTGTTTTTTCCGCGGTTTTGACGAGCTCGGTGGTCTAGTGGCTACCGCTTCTGCCTTATAAGCAGGAGGTCGTGGGTTCAATTCCAGGCTCGTCCCTTTCATACTTTGTATTTCTATCTTAGTTCTTTCTGTGTTTCACGTTCTACCAAAACGATTCCTACTGTTATAACCTTCCACACAATCCCAAAACCTCCCGTGGCACCTATGAGAGGTCGTAGAGTTCTCTGCATCTTTCTTAAGTAGGTGTCCAACTAACCATCCTTCCCCTTCCTCAGCATTCGCAAGGACGTGGCCAGGACAGATCTCGACTATTGGAGGGTGCATTGCTTCTATCTAAGAGATAGTGATTAGTCCCAAATCGATATCTGTGGTAACGGATGAAAGTGATGCTACTCTCATACAATAGTCTTGCTTTGTACCACCTACGAATTTGTGCGAATTGCTTAATGCTAATGCTAATGCTAATGCTAATGCTAATGCTAAGTTGTTTTTTCCGCGGTTATCTAGATTTACCTAGTTTAAGTGGCATTTCAAGATACACGGTACGTATCTCCCGCGTAAAAACCGACTTCAGTGTAAAATTAAATATCAAAACGATTAAAGATTGAACACAACAACTTTTTTCGTTAAGAAAATTATTTTGAGCTTTTTAGTGGAATGTCTTCACTTGTCATAAGACGAGCTAATACAATCCCATTGAATTCCACCACTTAATCGTATCTTGACAGATACGTATTTCGACCTTAACAGTAAGGCCGTCTTCAGTGTCTCGTACTTGACTCGACTCAAGTACGAGACACTGAAGACGGCCTTAGATACAATTAAGTGGTGGAATTCAATGGGATTGTATCCCAAGTAACATTTCAAGTTTTATTCCGCTCTAGGAAAGGTTTTCAAGATCAATTTATAAGATCTAACAATAAAACCGAATAATACACGGCAACCTTCGGATGACCTCTATAAGAGTAAGATATTGCCAAGTGGCCCTCTCCAGATAACCACTATAAACCTATCATAAGAGCATTTAGAAACCTTTTTTAAACCACCCGCAAAAAAGGGAATTTGGCTGCGGCAGCTGTCAAAATGTTGCTTTGAAAAAAGAGAAACAAAACTTTGCAGAAAAATAATAACAAAATGGATTTTTGATGGAACTTATGATGATGGCAACAAAATAATATTTGCTTTCAGGTTTGTTTTTCGATTTACTGCCATTGAAAATGAGGTGCGCGTCCGATTTCATGGTCAAAGCTGGTGAAAAAATAAGGTTGAACACCACGCGCCGGCAATATAACGTACCTCAGGGAAATAAATTCAAAATATTTATTACCACAATATCTAAGATGTCTGCGAAATTGATTAGTACTTTTACCGAAATTATTAGTAGGTAAATAAAATTTGTTGTCAGAAAAGGCATGATACGCGATGAAAATTACGTTTAATCATAAATTTCAGTGATATTTTTCACTGACTTCGAAATGCATTTCCATTTTCAATATGGCCATCATGGAATTTGATCAGAAAATTTTCGCTTTTTTAAAACACCGTCATAAACTCTTCGCAATGCAAACATTCTTATGGGGGTAATTCATTTGACCACATTATGACCAAAAATTGGAGCTTTATCCGAGCGTTGAGAATTAGATTTATTACGCTCTTTATCACAACCATAGATCTGTTCATATGGTCAACGGGCATTTGACGTTTGAAGCTTTTTTCAGCAGATTTTTGAGAGGTTTATTGATGGCGATAAGAGCGCCAATAAAACTGAGCAATTAGCTTGGTGACTGCTGTCATAAGTCTACAATAAGAATTAGATAAATCCAAGAAGCATGGAAATTGTTACTTGGGATTAGCTCGTCTTATGACAAGTGAACTTTTCTCGGTTCAAACGCGCATTACAGATGTGTGAAAAATATATCATTTAAAACTAATCCTAAATACGAGAACGATATTAAAATAACAAGTGTTACATCCTTTTGTCTGTGGTAACAGCAAAATATGTGCTTTTTGTTTCGAAGTGTTTCTAAATTTATGAACTGCACCAGAATATTCCCAATTTCAATGAATACCGCTACTATGAAATACATCAGATTTGCTCCGTACGTGTAGCTAAAATCATACATATTTTAATGTTTTCGTTAACAAAATTAACAAAATAAACAATGTTGCTTGCCTCTCCCGCAATACTTTTCACCCACAGCCATTTTACACAAGAGCGAACGAGGGTAAACACCAATCAACAAACATACAGAAGAGATCCTTTGCGATCTCGCGCGGCAAAGCACTCTACGAACTGCTTCACCTCTTTGGCAACCGCTTCTCGCCTCTTCTCATCGCTTCCACTATGCCAGGTATGAGCGATTTTCATACATCGCTCATTGAGGTAGCTTGCACGCGGACGCTTCGCTTCTCTCTCAACTCTTCTAATCGCTCCTCTTCTCTCCCAGTATGGCATCAGCCTAAGGGGTGAAGGTTAGTCGCTCATCTACAGTACTCTTAAAGAGGAAAAGGAGTGAATGCGCTCACCAAACAAGTGTACTGAGGGTATTTTTCTCTTCGTTTCTCGCAAAAGTTAGCGCTCACTGCAATTAGCGCAAAATAAACGCTGCCATATGGCAGCAATAGCGGGGAATGCATCCCCATGGCTGAACGATCCACCTCCTGGATCAAACATCATTGATGGTAGCCACACGCTTCCTCCCTTCATGGACGGAGGGAATATGCATGGGGCGTTACACGTCCTAAGGTGTCAGCGGAAAGTGGATCACTTCCAAATACGCCTTTCCTCATTCGGAAGTCTATTCAGCAATACCTGAACGGAAGAATCGACGGAGCGTTTCCCGAATCCCAGGGTGCCACCTACGCACTAAAGGTTAGAAGCTTACGGCAGTACGGCTTACTTCTGCAAATGAAAAAACTGATTGATGGAACCCGAATCACTGTTATCGAGCACCCGAGTCTAAACACAACTCGGTGCGTTGTCAGTTGCCGCGATGTCATCACAATGTCCGAAGAAGACCTGCTGGAAGAGTTAAAAGAACAGAGAGTTATAGAGGTTCGTAGGATAACTCGAAAAAATGGCGAAAATCGGCAAAACACACCTTCGATTATTCTCACCGTTCGCGGCACTATTATGCCCAGTTTTGTAGATTTCGGCTACATTCGCTGTCGAACCAGGCCCTATTACCCGTCCCCGATGCAGTGCTTCACTTGCTGGGGGTTCGGGCATACGGGTAAGAGGTGCCAATCGAAGCATCCTGTCTGCGGAAAGTGCTCCGGTGCACACATCATTGCTGGTGATCGTAACTGCCAACTTGAAAAATTCTGCGGAAGATGTCAGACAAGCGAACATGCCCTGTCTGAGAGGTCCTGTCCTATCTATGAGAAAGAGAATAAAATCCAAAGAATTAGGGTTGATCAAGGGCTGTCGTACCCCGATGCCAAACGGGCTTATGAAGTGAGGAACGGATCTGGTGCATACGCTAATGTAGTTGTAGCTGGAAACGAAGAAATTCTGGAACAAATGAGCAGCAAAATTGATTTTCTTACCCATCAACTGAAAGAAAAGGACGTTCTCATTAATGAGCTTCGTAACTCCCACCTCCTTTCTCAAAGCCAATTAGCGGCAAATCCGTCTACTACAGAATTCGGCAAGGATCGTACAATAGAAGAGCTAGGAGACCAACTCATATTACAAGGAAATCAAATCCAGGAACTGACCAAACAGCTCAATACTTTCTTAACTGCGGTCATGCCCGCCAATAGTATTTCCGTCGTTAAAAACACTACCCCTAGCGCAATAATAGCTCCCATCGGAACCCAACTGATTGAAACTCAATCCCAAATCGTGGTAGAATCTGCAACCCCGAAAGACAATAATCCTAGCATGGTCGGAGTTTTTATGACCGACTCCAGTGATACCTCTCCGGATTCAAGCCCCAATAAGATCATAATCGCTACTCCACGGCCTGTCAGGATACCGCAAGGCTCAAATCAATCAAAAGGAAAGAGGTCTGACACGCCTTTCCCCTCCGATATGATGTCCAATAAACCACCAAAACGACAGAAAAGCAGTCTTAGCAACACCGATGCGAATCCCAACCATAAGAAAATAAAACCTCAAGGAGTTACCTACTTCGGGCGCGCTGTCGAAAAACGATCTATTAATCAACGGCACAACACAACACGAGAGTAAAGGACGTCAACGAATTCCAACCTCCCTTGCTATCACAGTTTAACCGGAGGCAGCCAGCCCGGCCCTAGCCGTTTGATGCCGAAATGTCTGGATGCTGTCGATCTTCGCCAGCCAACTCTGGATCCACACTTTCTACCTCGGTCAATTACGTTTTTGACGGGGTTACATGGAAGAATCTATAAGAAACAAAGTAAAATAAAGAAATCAAAACTAGAACTACTATTCCCAGCCGTTCTCCGCAGGGAATCACACAAAACAAAATGTTAGAAAACAGCACAGAAACACCTCCTCTATATTTTTCCCCACACCAATCGTGCCTACCAAAGAAAAAGCAAATCTATTAGACAGGGCATTTGTAAAGTAGAGTAAACCAACTAATATGTACGTACAGCTCAAAATCCTATACTCGAGGATCTCACCACCACTGCACATGCCCAAGTTCATTATAGTTAGAAATAAGAATAGGGCAACCCATCAAGAGCGATAACACATGCAAGCATATTTTTTAGTTCAGTGGCTCCACAGCTATTCTAGTAGGCAATAGCGTAAACTATCGTAAGGGTTGCAGTTAAATTAGTAAAACTGTTGTCAAATTCGAATATCCTGATCTCTGTGTTATTTAGTCGGAAAACGAATTATAATCGATAATTTCAATCACTCATTGGCGGGACCCCAAGGTTGGGCCCGTAGGGGGACCCCTAAGGTCTACTCTATTACTTTTAATAGTGATGAACTTAATTCAAATTTAAAAAATCACTCAAATAAAGACCTAAAAAAAAAAAAATTAACACGTAAAAGAATAACATCAATATCAATAATGAGCATTTTTGTTTCTTCTGTAACTTGACTTTCAAACGACAAATCGCTTCGCAACAACAACTGACTTTCAGCTTAGCAATTATTCTATGTAATCAACGTGTTGATTACCATTAAATAGTTCATGGGCAACCTCACGGAACGATGTTTCACATAAAGGTCAATTTTCACAGTAATTTGCATGCAAACATCAAATGACGTGTCCACAATCAAATTACATCCAAATTTGCTAAAAGTTTATCAGGAAATAGTCAAAATTTGAATCACTCTACTGTTACGTGTAAGGGGACCCACCTGCTGATAAATACCTACAGTGGGTCCAAAAAGTATTCGTCTAGCTGCATATTCTCTAGTAAAATGTAAAACTTAGGCGTGATCGAAGTGAAATCAAAAAACTTTCTTCTAAATTTGGTAGAAATTTTATCAACACATGATTATTATCAAAAAACAAATAGAAATTTCAATTACTTTTTCTGGTATGTAGAGAATATCTAAATTTCGTCAATTTCGCTCGCTCAAAAAGTATTCGTCTATTCAGATAATAATCGAATGAAACACGAATATAATAGTTTTGTTCGCATGTAGTTACACTAGCACACTCTAGTGATGTCTAGCAACATTTTTTGTCAACATTCAATCAAATATACTATATTAACAATATGATTCACTCTCACGAAATTTTGGCGACACCACATGTGGCGCCAACTCGCGTCCAAAAGGATCGATACACACGTAAATCGAACTACCCAAAATATGACGATCGTTTTACACACACTTCAAAATGTCATCATGAAAAAAATAGGGATGCTTGATGTTTTTTTTGCAAACTTAATCGATTATGTTTAATCGAATGCAAACGGAAAATCAAATGTTGTAGCAGAAGTGTGGTAGGCATATTTTTGTGGAAATGTATAATAAATTTGATATAGCTCGTTGAACTGTATCCGTCGGGACCATGCCGGTGCGCCATATCGAAATTGACGCACGCTGAAGCAGTTGGAGAGCTATACGAAGTTGCTGTGGAAGTTTATATTCTTCTCGCACTGTACCTACTCGTCTCTGTTTCGCACACCATGTTGCTGTTTGCTCATATGACTGCAACACTTTTATCAAATATACTATTTATATTAACAATATGATTCACTCTCGCAAAATTCTGGCGACCCCACATGTGGCGCCAACTCGCGTCCAAAAAGTTCGATACACGTTATAATTAAACTACCCAACATATGACGATCGTTATACACACACACTTACGGAGCCGAATTTATTGAATTCAACATTTGGCTAGCAAACATTACCGCTTGGCAATGGTTAAACTCACTGGTATTTTTTAACAGCAAGGAAGGGACCCTGATCAATTTACTTATGTTTTGTTACACTTTTTGAATTTAAATGTAAATTAACAATTTATAGATTTATAGATTTATGAAGCGGGCTTGGTAGTCATATGGCTACTGCTTCTGCCTCATACGCAGGAGATCATGGGTTCAATCCCAGGTCCGTTCCATTCTCCTACTTTGTATCTTTCTCTTTATTTCTCATGTTCTAGCAATCGCTAGAACTGGAAATGGACTTCCATACCGTTTCCATTACTATTCCTATACCTTAAACTTGAGTATTCTAACAGTAATCTGCTAGAATTGGAAATGAACTATAGAGCTCGTTTCCTACATCCAATTAGAAATTCCATCAGTTACCTTCTCCTATCTATCACATTGGCAGCTCGTTAACCAAGACGGACCTCTGCCTCTCCAACCTAACCCAGAAATTCCAACAAATTCCGCTTGAACTCGTGGCAAGTGCAGAGGTATATTCGGCTTGCAGTGGGCGAGTGATTGCATCATCATTTCCTCCCCCTTCCCTACATTGACTTGCATTCTGACGTGGCAGGCGCCAGTATGACCTAACAAATGAGATCACCAGTACTTGTACATTGAAGATGTGTGCTAGTCCCAAGCAAACATCTGTTGGTTCCCTGTGCAAGAACAGCTGATCTGGTCATAATGGAGTAGCAACTACGAGCAGTCAATCAAGCTCAAGCTCAATTTATAGATTTATAGATTTATGATTTATAGATATATACACTACTAAAAATCCACACATATTTATTGGCAAAAATACATAGATTTAACTTATGGTGTATATCAGCGCTCACATAACCATTCTCCACGCGAACTTCTAATAAAATATATATCCAAATAAACTTTATGTGTGGTCTCGTATTAGCAATTATTTAATTTATGTGTGGTTCTATATCGATTATATTAGGGTGGAGCTATTGCAAAAATTTATAACGGCGACACATATATCTTATATAGATATTTTTGGCAGTGTAGATGCATAAGAGTTTACAAAATGATTGTTTGAGCTCGAAAAACGATGGAACTCCGACATTCAAGACTTAAGGATTTTTGAAAACCTGACGATTTTTATCACATTTTCAAGGATGATATGATCAAAATATTTCACCTACTTGTGAGATGAGCATGTCCGGGTTGGTGTAGGAAATTTTTAGGTTATCCCGCATAATGAAAAACGACATGCCATGCAGTCAAAATTACATATGTGTTATAAGATATATTGTCACTATTCACTTCATTGTTAGCATACAATTTTAAGCTTGATTCACCATACCAAGCCTACATCAACACTTACTGTTAATACATAACATGCTGTCGATGTGTAATTATATAGTTCTTTAATTGTACATCTACCAACTGATGTATGGTACATCGAAAATTTTGTTCGAAAAAACGACCAAATTTAAATGTTAATTATACTTAACCGCCCATTACTCATATGGTAGTTTGGCCGTTTACCATCTGAGCTACTGTTGAAACAGTATATGAGACTGTCCATTTATAGTTGACTACTATTAGTGAGACCATCGCTACAATACCACTTATTCTCTTCAATTATAACAGATGCGGTCTACGTATGGTCCATGATTATGCGGGATATTATTTTCTTGGAATGCTTTGTTTTTGGTTTTGAAAGTAAGGAACACATTTGTTTTATTGAGTTTTACCAATATTAGCGGAGCTCAGTGGCGTAGCCACGGGGATGGTTGTGGACATAAACCCCTCCTCAGAGACAACATTTTTAGAAGAAATTTGTTTTTCGAAAAAAAAAAAATGTTCAGAAAACCCCCACCAGACCAATTTTCTGGCTAAGCCACTGCGGAGCTTAATCATTGGTAAAGCTTTTTGAAATTACGGTTCTGATCATTGTTGATCTAGATTTTTTTTCCTTTAGATAGATGAATGAAAGTGAAGCTCATCGATCACTTCAAAGTCTGATGGTTGTACCAAGAATCATGCAAATAAGAGTCGTTTAGAAGAAAAAGCATTTGGAGTATAATTTTCGTTTATTGGTTCACTATTCTGAAGTGTGGGACAATTTTGTTTTCTTAACATTCATCCCTTTTCTGTCTTAACATCAAAACTTTTGAAAATCTTTCACAAAACTACCCTGGTTCCAATCATCCAGATTTTGTAATTGCATTTTCTGTTGGTGGTATTTGGCTTAGCCTCGGGCGTGACCTAATAATTAAATGTTATTGAAAGTGATTGCAATAATGCGACTATAAAATGAAAAGTGAACTAAATTTTGAATGTATCAATCAAGGTAACTCATTTAGCACTCACCGCATCAAAACAACGGCGGCACTGTATACGCATATTTCTATTTGTGTGCTTTTCACAGAACATGTCTACGGTGGCGCGATCTGTTCATTTCAAAGCGACGGTTTCATTCCGTGCCGATAGTTCGAACGAGCCAGACGTGTGTGCTGTGTCTCATCGCGGATTGTGTTCGGTAGTGCTATTGTGTGGTGCGTATCCTACCTACGGATCCAAGGCGATCACTGTCGGCGAGGGGAAGTAGCTGCTTCTGGCGACGCCAGTGAAGCAGGCTATTGTTACTGCTGCTACACAGAAAGAAAAATCATTATTAAAATTAAAAAAACCATTGGTAAAATTAAAAAGTTGCATTGGTTCTTTTTCGTAGAGAGTTCCATATGTTCAAAATAAAAGTACGCCAACTTTTGTCATAATCATGGTTCAAAATTTGTCAAACGCTTTGAAATTAAAAGTTTGAACATTCAAAACTAAATTGTAGAACTGTCAAATGAAAATGTTCACACTGTGAAAAATAGAGCAAAATATTTTCATTCGGAATTGAAATTTTCAATTTCTAATTAAAGGAACCTCCCCTCTTCTCCCTTGTACCCTTCAATCATCTTTCAGTTTTAAATAAAATCAATCGAATCCCCATAATTGCTTTTACTTTTTATTTCATGCTTTCAGCATTTTTCTCAATTTAAACGCTGCTGTATACACTGCTTATAACGAGGCTTGTAAGCTGGATCATTATCCACAACACGAGGGCCACTTTTTTTTCGACATAATAGTCCGGGATCCAGCCCCTAGCCAGAGTGAGGGTGCACATCATTTGGGGTTATATGTGGACATTGCGCCATTGGACATTGGACATTACCTGTAGAAGAGAAATTTTACATAAATAACATTATGAACTTGATGCCAACCAACTCCGATACTTCTTACGCTATTGCAGCACCGGAGCGGGCCCTGTTTTTGATGATTGTTAGCTCCAGCATAAGCATTTTTTTTTTTCAAAAATAAGACTTACCTTCGCATTCCGACATAAGTGCGTCGAATAAATTTCCCGGATCTTTCACGATCACGATGTCACTTTACCGAAGAAATTCTGGAGGACAGCTGCACAACAAAATGTTCCGGCAGCAAAAACAAAAACCGTACGCGCTGCAACGACTGCGACTGTTGTTGACCGAGAGCGATGTTTTGGCAGCAATAGTGATAGATGCAAAAGTGCGATCACAGTGAGATGCACTTGATAACAGGACAAAATTTATTTTCATTTTAATTTGTTTAATAGTATAATTAGGTTCTGCAGCAAATTCATTCGTGACATCGTACTACATTATCTAATTGTATTATACTATGTAAATTTTATTTTCAAATGTCGTACATGTATTCATTTTAATGAATATGACTTTGAAATTCATAAAGAACACAATTGATTTCATTTTTTACTTTTTTTCCACACGATGTACCATAGTGCCCTTTCGAAACCATCTTCTTCTTCTTCTCTGTTTTGTTCAGAACTTTTTGTTGACAGATGAACAGTTTTTTGATAGTTTAACAGTTTTTGAAATTGAAAAGATGAACTTTTAAAATTACACTCAGGAAAGATAAAAAACACTTTTGAATGAAATGCATAACTTTCTTTTAATGTTATTTCACTTTTATTTTTACGGAAATTTGCAACTTTTTCGATTGAAAGTGCACAATTTTTAAAGGTACAATTTTTTTTCTTTCTGTGTACCTACAGCAGCAGCCGCAGATAAGTGGCAAAGATTGTTGTATTGTTCTCCCACAGAGTGGGTCTGATTAGAATAGTTTGAATTAGTTTTTTTTATTAGTTTTTTTTCTAATTAGTTAATAGTTATTAGTTCTTAGCTTGTAATAACTATACTTCCAACACCTTGCGAGGTGATAATGGAGGCGGAGACTGCGGAGGGCAGTGGGCCTCCCAAAGATGGTGGTCGCACACGATTCTACCATGCATCTTCTCCTGGGCCTTGGGTTGTTTACTTTCGGCAGAAAGTGAAAAGCCTAGATTTTCTCGGCATTAAGCGAGATTTGACGCGTCGTTTTCCATCAGGTAAATCGGAACAAACTACGCATAACCGCACCTACATACAAGGATGCAAACGAAATCGCTAAAGACAAGGCCTACAATGTTGAATATTTGGTTTATGTCCCCTCGCGGGAGGTCGAAATCGAAGGTGTGATCAACGCAGCGAGGCTGACTTGCAAGGATGTACTTGCGGGAAAAGGCCGCTTAAAGAATGCAATGGAGTCTACTGTGGATATTCTGGATTGCAAGGAGCTGCATTCAGCTACCATGGTAGATGGTAAAAGAGTGTATTCTAAGTCAGGTTCGCTTCGGGTGACGTTCGCCGGTTCGATTCTCCCAAAATATGTAGATATTGAAAATATGTTATTTCCGGTGCGTCTTTTTGTGCCGAGGGTGTTCAATTGTACCAACTGCAAACAGTTGGGGCACACTGCCGAGTTTTGCGACAACAAGCCCCGTTGTGGCAAATGTTTTGAAAAGCATAGGGAGGAGTCCTGTCAACAACAAGCTACAAAGTGCGCTTATTGTGGCATGGATCCTCCCCATGGTTTGCAAGAATGCCCGGTGTACAAAAAGCGCACCCAAAAAGTGAAGCGCTCGTTGGTACAGCGCTCCAAGCAGTCGTATGCGGAAATGGTTAAGTCGCAAGACACATCCGCCACAACCACCGCCACGGCTGCTATTTCAGCTGCCGTTCGAGTAAGTGATTACTACGATTCTATTGCCACTGATGAATTGGACTCCGACGTAGCTGATATGGATGATTCTTCGGAGGTACACGCGCCCGAAAAGAGGAAGCAACCATCTTCCCCGGGATCCCGCCGTAAGAGAACAAAAGTCATCCATAAAAGCTTGCCAAAATCTGAAGGTAATGGGGGATTATTTAAAATCCCGAAGCAATCTGTCTTCACTGCTCCTTTGGATCCTAGTTGCAGCAAGACATTCCCGCCATTGCCTAAAACCGATGTTTCCAAGAAACATCCGGTTAGGAGAATCAATGAAAGAAAAAATGCAATTCGCACTTCCAGAAAACATATTCCGTCCAAGCGAGGATTGATCTCCTTTAAGGACCTCGTGGACCGTTTTTTGAATTTGTTCAATATTCCGAATTCATTGAGGCCACTCATTGACCTCTTTATACCAACAGTAGAAAGTTATCTGAAGCAATTGACTGTTTCATGGCCCCTTCTTGCAGAAATTGTATCTTTCGATGGATAATACGGCCATGCAAGATACAATCACTGTGCTGCAGTGGAACTGTCATGTCCCGTAACACGGTAGATCACTTTGACGTAGTGTGTTGCGGTGTAAGATCTACCAAACAAAGTCCTAGCTTAATCCATTTTCCTAGCTAGTGCAATAAGTTATGGTAATTAAGGATTCATCGTATTTAGTCCCCGCTGGGGCCCTCCTTAGCCGTGCGGTAAGACGCACGGCTACAAAGCAAGACCATGCTGAGGGTGGTTGGGTTCGATTCCCGGTGCCGGTATAGGCAATTTTCGGATTGGAAATTGTCTCGACTTCCCTGGGCATAAAAGTATTATCGTGCTAGCCTCATGATATACGAATGCAAAAATGGTAACCTGGCTTAGAAACCTCGCAGTTAATAACTGTGAAAGTGCTTAATGAACACTAAGCTGCGAGGCGGCTCTGTCCCAGGGTGGGGATGTAATGCCAATAAGAAGAAGAAGAAGAAGTCCCCGCTACCAACAGCAGTCTCAGAAATAAAACATAATTAATGTTACCTTGCAGACAGTTGAAAGACTCGAATTCCTCTGGTTTGAGGCTAAACTGTATGCAGTGGAAACAACTTTTTAAGCAATTAGTTAAAAAACCTCGGTACCCGTCCCTAGGCTGAACTGACTGCTGGAAAAATCGAGTTAGGGGTTTAAATACGTACTAACTCTTCTTGAACTGGTGAACAATGGTAGTGAGAGGAACACACGGAAGTTCTTATATTGCTGAACAAGTTCTCTTGCTTGAAATGGTCTTGTAGACAGAGCTAAATCCCGGGTTTTAAGAGTTTTACTGGTGATATTCTAGAAGCAAGACAAGGATGTGGCTAGGGCTCCGATGCATGGCCAAAACAGTATTACTGTTCTGTTTTCTCAAGACAGGATTGATTTCCTATTGATAAGGGGCGCGCCTTCAATGGGATTGCTCTCTGTGAAGGGTCTAAATAGCGGGACCTTGTCATGGTGCTCTTGAGAAAACAAAACAACAACTGTATCGAAACCGATACTGCATTGCTTATCAATAGTAATGGAGTAATTCGACATGCACTTAAACACTAAGGATACGGGTAACGCTACAATAGATCTAATAACTGGCCGCAGTGGCACACCCGAACAGGAAAAAAAAACTGTCATAGTCTAAAAAATAAATTAGACGTGTTCAAGATTTTGATTCGCAATTCCGATTGCGATATATTTGCACTCTGTGAAACATGGCTTTCTTCTGAAGATGAAATCAACTTCCACGATTTTAATATTATTCGCCAAGATCGGGATGATCATTATGGTGGCGTTCTTTTGGGGATCAAAAAGTGCTACTCCTTCTACAGAATTCCCATTCCGACTGTTAATGGCCTAGAGATCGTCGCTTGCCAAATAAATGTAAAGAATAAAGATCTTTGCATAGCTTCAGTGTACATTCCTCCAAATGCCTCTATTAATCGTCGACATTTTTGGAGCGCAGTCTCCTCCTATCATCTCCAGTATTGATATTGGGTGATATGAACGCACATGGTATTGGATGGGGCGAAACGTATGACGATTATAGAGCGCCTATTTTCTATGATTTGTGTGACGATTTCAATTTGAATATTTTGAACACTGGTGAAGTAACTCGAATAGGACCAAATGGTCAACAAAGCCGTATTGATCTGTCTTTATGTTCAAATTCACTATCATTAGATTGCACGTGGAAGGTAATTCAAGATCCCCATGGTAGTGACCATATGCCGATAGTCACCACAATTAAGAGTGGCTATCAACAATCTGAGCCAGTTAATGTTCCTTTCGATCTCACGAAGAACATTGACTGGCAAAAATTTGCATCGGCGGTAAAAATTGGTATTGAATCAACTGATACTCTTCCACCTTTGGATGAATATCGATTCCTTACTGAGTTGATTCAAAAAAGCGCACTAGAAGCTCAGAAACGACGCGTTCCAAGTACATCTGTCATCAGAAGACCAGCCACTCCTGGATGGGATGATGAATGCACTAAGTTGTATTCTGAGAAATCTGATGCCTTCAAGGCCTTCCGTAAACACGGAAGGTCTGAGCTTTTTGAAGAGTATTTGAGGCTAGAAAGAAAGCTCAAAAATCTTCTCAAGGCTAAAAAACGTAGCTACTGGCGACGTTTTGTCGAGGGACTATCGCGAGAAACCTCAATGACAACACTTTGGAAAACGGCCCGCAACATGCGGAACCGCACTTCGACCAACGAGAGTGAAGAATACTCCAATCGATGGATATTCAACTTCGCAAAAAAGGTCTGCCCAGATTCCGTACCAGCAGAACCGCTATTTCGAGAATCAGTCACTGATCCCGGTTCTTTGGGTGGACCATTCACAATGCTGGAACTTTCTATGTCTCTTCTTTCATCGAATAACTCTGCTCCGGGATGCGATAACATCAAATTCAATCTTCTTAAAAACATCCCAGATATCGCAAAGACGATTACTTGACCTGTACAACTCTTTCATGGAGTACAACATTGTGCCCCCAGAATGGCGCCAGGTCAAAGTAATAGCTATTCAAAAGCCTGGGAAACCAGCGTCTAATCACAATTCATACCGACCGATTGCCATGCTATCATGCATGAGAAAATTATTGGAGAAAATGATCCTTTCAAGAGTCGACCATTGGGTCGAAGAAAATGCATTGCTTTCAAATACTCAGTTTGGATTTAGAAAAGGAAAGGAACAAACGATTGTCTAGCGTTGCTTTCTTCAGATATACAACTGGCCTTTGCGCACAAGGAGCAATTGGCTTCAGTATTCTTGGACATTAAGGGCGCTTTTGATTCAGTTTCCATAGAAGTACTGTCAGACAATCTGCACAGTAATGGATTACCCGTTATTTTGAATAATTTCTTGTACAATTTGTTGTCAGAAAAACAAATGAACTTCACACTCGGCGCTCTGACAACTTCCAGAACTAGTTTCATGGGCCTTCCCCAAGGTTCATGTTTAAGTCCCTTGCTTTATAATTTCTATGTCAAAGATATTGACAATTGTTTGGAAGGACAATGTACGCTCAGACAACTTGCAGATGATGCCGTGGTCTCTCTAAGAGGTCCATGTGCAGCTGTCTTGCAAGGACCATTGCAAAGTACCCTAGATAACCTGACTGTTTGGGCCAGACATTTGGGGATCGAGTTTTCACCGCAAAAAACTCAGTTGGTTGTGTTTACTAAGAAGCGGTACCCTGCTCAACTGAAACTCAAGCTGTTGAATGATGACATCAACCAATCTTTATCTTCTAAATACCTTGGGGTCGTGTTTGATTCCAAATGTACCTGGAAGCTCCACATTGAGTATTTGATACAAAAATGCCGGAAAAGGATCAATTTTCTACGTTCTATCTCCGGAACATGGTGGGGTGCTCACCCGGAAGACCTCATCAAACTCTATAGAACGACTATTCTCTCTGTTTTAGAGTATGGCTCCTTCTGCTTCCTCTCAGCAGCTGATTGCCACCTGATCAAATTGGAACGAATTCAGTATCGTTGTTTGCGTATTGCCCTTGGCTGCATGCATTCAACGCATAACATGAGCCTGGAGGTGCTTGCTGGAGTCACTCCTTTAAAGCACCGTTACTGGGAGCTCTCACTTAGAATACTCATTAAATGTGGAACAAGTAACACACTTGTTCTAGATAACTTCGATAATATGCTTGAACTAACTTGTCGTTCAAGATTCCTGAGAGTTTATCTCAACTACATATCGTCAGATCTTTGTCTTCCGTGTTATAATCCCCCTCGAGTTCACTTCACCAACGACAGCTCCTCAATTGTATACGATCTGTCCATGAAACATGCTATTCAAGGAATACCAGATCATCTTCGACAAATATCTATTCCCTCACTTTTTTCTGAAAAATATGAACATGTCAATTGCAACAACAGATATTTCACTGATGGTTCTCGCATCAACGGATCCACTGGCTTCGGTGTTTTCAATGTAACTTCAACCACCTTCCAAAAACTTCAGGGACCGTGTTCGGTTTATGTTGCTGAGCTGGCAGCAATTAACTTCGCTTTGGGGATAATTTCCAATCAGCCCGTAGACCATTATTTCATCTTCTCGGATAGTCTTAGTTCTATCGAGGCACTCCGGTCGATGAAACCTGTTAAGCACGCATCTTACTTTCTTACAAACATAAGAGAGCAGATGCGTGTTTTGGTCGAAAGATCATTCAAGATTACCTTTGTTTGGGTCCCATCTCACTGCTCAATCTACGGCAATGAGAAGGCAGACTCGCTGGGAAAGGTGGGCGCACAGGAAGGTGAGGTTTATGATAGACAATTCTCGAGTAACGAGTTTTTCCCATTAGTCCGTCAGAGAACTCTTCAAAGTTGGCAAAGGAATTGGACACACAATGAACTCGGACGGTGGCTATTTTCCATAGTTCCAAAAGTTTCTGGGCGAGCGTGGTTCAGAGGTGAGGACTTAAGTTGAGGCTTCATTCGCGTGATGTCGAGACTTATGTCCAATCACTATTCACTAAACGCACATCTGTACAGAATAAACCTTGTCGATAGCAACTTATGTAGGTGCGGAGCCGGTTATGATGACATCGATCACGTAGTTTGGTTCTGCTCGGAAAATGACGCCTCCAGAGAGCAACTATTGGATACCCTAGTGGCCCGAGGTAAACAACCCTTCAGGGAAATTCGAGGTGTTTTGGGGGATCGTGATGCGGTCTATATGAAGGCCATTTATAGTTTCATTTGTGATTCTGACATCAAAATCTATTTTTTTTTTCTTCTGTCAAAGTTTTTTTTTTGTACTGTCTCTGTCTCTATGTTCCGTAGATCTCCGTTACTCAGGCCATCCGGAAGACGCTCCCAGTAGAACCTCGAGCACGACGACACGCCACATCGTCCCTTACGCCAAATGCCTGGATGAGCAGCCGAAATTCCTTGATCCGAATCCTAAGCCTCGTCCATCCTTTAATATTGTAAACTAACCTCGAGTCACCACGAGTATGCTGGCTCCTATCCCTCTCTTACTAACTGAAAAAAATGACATTGATTGTATATATCACAAAGAAATATGGCTCCGTAAAGTGTTATACACGCCTGAGCTTACCAAATAAACGAACTTGGAAAAAAAAGCGGCGGTTTTTGCTCATTGATTGCTCCATCGGTAATGAATTCTGGTGAAAATAAGAGTTTCTAATGGTTATTTCTCCAAATTTCTCTATTACTATCATAGAAAACGGCGTTCTTATATTGGTTATAAAAATATGGTGAAAACTAAGCTGCTGTTTGAAAGAGCCATATAATTTGTAGTAAAATGAATTTGCTTTTTGATTGAATCTGCGAAACAATTGATCTAATCTTTAACTACGCATCGGAGCGATATGATTTCTAAGCAAACATTTTTCTAGATTTTCATACGCTAACTGGAAGTAAATCCATTTTTAGCCACCTTCAACATGATGTTGCTTTGTAGACGCATATTCCAAGTAACAATTTCCATACTTCTTGGATTTATTTAATTCTTATAGCGGATTTATAATAGCAACCACCATAGCTAGTTGCTCAGTTTTATTGTCGATCTTGTTGCTATCATTAAGTCTCTCATAAATATGCTGAAAAAGCTTCAAACGTCAACCGCATATTGACCTTATAAGCGGCTCTACAGTTGTTGTGGAGATCCAACTCCAACTCTCATAGCTCGATCAAAACCAAAATGTTTGGTCGTAATGTGGTCTAATTAGTTACCCCAATAAGAATATTTACATTGCAAAGAGTTCATAAAGGTGTTTAATAAGAGCAAAATTTTTGATTTGACAGAGAGAAACGAACTTTTGTGAACAAACTGCCCGATATGAGAGTTTGATATAAATACAATTCAAACATAATTACGTTTGTGGTACAATCTCTCTATATCTCTCTATGAGTTTGCATCTCCTTTGAGGCAATATAACTCACGAACGGGTTGACCGATTTGTACGGGTTTCTCATTAATCGATTCGTCTTGAGGACAGCTGTGTTATAAAATATCACTAAATTTTGAGGAGAAAATTGAGAAATTGTGAAAATACAATTTTGATGCGAGTTGTAAGGAAACCTAATACGATCGCGCTAAAAATGATCTAGAGTGCGGCGCTGAATGAACTCAACACTTGACAGTAAGAATGCAAAATATAGTCGACTTTGTAAATCTCGATGTTCTATATGTCGATATCTCTCCCTATGTCGATGGTTTCCTCGGTCCCTTCAATCTACATACATTTTGGCTTTCTACATCTCGATAACTTCTTTATTTCTAAATCTTTCTATCCCGATGTGTTGTAATCGTATCTTGTTCTGGATTCACTCTCCTTATGTCGAAATGTTCAAATTTTTAGGCTACTAGACAATATTTGGACGATAACAATACAGATCAACAATAAGTAATGATATTTGTTTTGTAGCCGTTTTTCATAGCTACAAGCTGTTTTGGATCTAGTACCCATTTAAATTTTCCTTCCATTCCTCGATCTCTCCCTATCTCGATGGTCCCTTCAGTATCGAGATGTGGAGAGCGATTGTAGTTTAATCCCGAGCAAGGTCGGGTACGTTCAACTAGCTTTTCTTGCGAAAGTATCGAAAAATAATCTATTAAATCCCAAAAAATATCTGATATTGGATACGAAATCGAGAAAGCACAAAAAATGGGCGTAATTAAGTTTAGCCGAAATATCTCACCGTAATGCTACGTTTTGAAAGGGCAAGTGAATTGAACAACTTAGTTGAATGCAATTTACTTGCCAAGAGTTGAACATGTTCAACTTACTGTCCGTTCAAGTGATTTGAGCGAAGGTGTTTGGACGCGTTTAATCCAAGCGACTTGTTCAATTCACTTTCCATGTCTAAATGTAACAAAATAATCGATGTAGCTGAGAGTTTGGAAATCCACCGACAGGTACAAACAGCGCTGTTGAATAAGGATCAGGGAAATGGCAGCTCTTGGCTCTTCAAGTTTCTACCTAAACAATAAAGTAATTTACTGTATAGGTAAATAAAGTAGGCAAATAAGATTATATTAGGTACCTAGCGTAGTATAAATAGTGTAAGTTGCGATTGTTCTCTTCAAGTCGAGTCAAGTACAAGACACTGAAGACGACCACACAGTTGTGGTCGAAATACGTATCTGCAAAGATAACGACAATTAACTGGTGGAATTAAATGGACAGTACTTAATTCGTCTCAGACGGTTTAATACATTCCACTAAACGAGCTTAATATATTTTTCTGAAAATAATCATACTCATTATGATAAGCGCAACATAACAAAACGCAATCGGATGAGTGTCATCTTCATGGCTTTCCACTCAAGATACATATTCATTCAATCAATGGTGGACAGCGAAAAGTTTTCAATTCATTATAAGTTGAAACGCAGGTGTTAAGTTCCAGTAGGAATGTAGGACACCGAAGATCAAGAAGAATGATGCATTGGAATAATATCGATAATATTCAAAAAGAATTAACCAAATTTCTTGCTGAAGAAAATGATAGAAATGTTTACAGTGGAACAATCATTTTAATGTTTGCGGAACGGCTTTCACAGTTTGAACGTTTGAAGCAAAGGTGTAGTTTGTCTGCTTTGCACTGCTTCATCGAAATATTTACAGTAGTGTTTGCATTTAACAAAGTCGATATTCCGGTAATCGATTTATTGAAAATGTATGGACATCCCCACACTGTAAAATGTCATCGAACAACTGTATGACTACTCACCGGAAGATGGCAGGAGGGTTTTCCAGCACAAGCTAAAAAAAACATGTTTAGATTCCTCTTTGCTCGCTAGATGATGTTGTTATCACCGGCAAATTGTTCGCCATTTCGTTGTATGGGAAAACTCGAAGTGAACCATATTGTTAATATAATATATTTGATTCAATGACAGATCAAATAATGTTTTTGTTTTGTTTGAACTTGTCGCGGGAAATAGAAGCACCATGGGTGGGAAAAGTAAAAAGATGAGTCCAAATGAAAAAAAAACTTATTCTACGCCTGCATAATTAGTGCAAGTTGACTTATGACTTTGCAAGAAATGTGGGTAGACCAAGGGCCTCATACGCCTGTCACTGGCGAACAAAGCTCGTGTACTCTGCATCGAAGCTTAGAACCGGTGTTAGGGCGCAATCGTTTATGTGAACATTTTTATATTCGGTTAGTTACTGCAAATATATTATTTTTCGAGTCCCTATAATCAAGCAGGTATCTCAAGCATACCACATCGTTATATTGCTGCATGATTGAGTGTTTAATTTTGACAAAATATCGAAAACAAAAGTGTGCATAAAAATTGCTTCGCCATAGCAAAAAGGTGGTAGAGAATTAACACTGTTGTTTACAGTTTAGAACCAAATCCAGATGTCGCACAGTCGTAGGGATTCAGTGCTCCGCCTTCTCCCCCTGGGGTAGACCAATGGTAGCAAGAATTCAACCATTTAATTGGTGATTGATCGCATCAGCACCACAAAAATCTATCAAAACAAATAACAGAGTGGTCGTCAGCGATGCTAAACTAATAACGATGAGCGATTTATTGTGCGGAAAATAAAAAAAATCCTTAAAAACGAGTTCACCCATATAGGTAAGTGAGTTGGAGAGAAGAAGTGCTCAGATATGAACCAATACGAGCAGCAATACTTGTGAAAAGTATGGGTATAATGGGCGAGTATCACGGAAGAAAATTCAAGTGAGCCATCAAATTATCAAAAACAGCTCGATTTCCGCTAAAAATATCGCTGGAAGAAGGATGACTTTCGGAATCAAGTCATGCTATCTGACGAAAGCAAGTACAGCATATTTGGATCAAATGGCCGATGTATGATATGGTGGAAAAGGAATATTGAGATACAGCCACAGAATCTCTTTTGAGCAGTAAAGCATGGTAGGGGCTCCGTCATGGTCTCTGAGGTGCTTGGGCGCAACCGGTGTGCGAAAATTTCCCATTATTGAAGGAATTATGTATCACAAAATGTTCATCCGCATTTTAAAAGAAAATTTGAATGCCAGTGCTGAGGAATTGGGCTTACAGGAAACATACATCTTACGGGGTGATAATTACCTCAAGCACACAGCCCAAAGTACTAAGCTGTAGCTACTCTATAATACCCCAATCAACTGAAAACACCTCCACAGATCCCAGATATAAATCCAATTTAACTCCATTGGAAGGTTCTGGACGACAAACTTTTCGTGAAATTCGTGAAAGTCATATTTTGAACAACACCGAATTGAAATTAGTGTTAAAAAAATGGAAGAATATTCCGTCCCCCATTACGGCTAATTTGGTCAGTTCCATGCCACAAGAACTATAGCCCGTCATAGATACACAGGGGAATCCAACGAAATATTGAATTCCATTCTACGACTACTGTTTTCGTTTCAAAAGCGCGCTAAACCTGACTAGACGAATACTTTTTGAGCCCGTATTTAATGAATTGTTATGATTTGTTACCTATGTTTTTGTTATTGTTTTTTTTTCTGTTTGATTTTTAACAATAAGGATGAATTGATAAATTTACTACACAATGTAATCGATAGTTTTATTTTTTTGAGCTTACAAGATTCTATCTTTGACATTTTCTAGAAAACATACAGCTAGACGAATACTTTTTGGACCCACTGTAACTTATCGAGCTGGGTGAGGGACGCCATGGGAAAGTTCACTTCCATCTGACACAAGTTCTGTCAGGTCATGTCTGCTTCCGGCAGTACCTCCACAGCTTTGGGCATGCCGCAGGCCTGGCAGAAGAGTGAGCGCATAGGTGTTAGTATGGACTGCACTGCACATGCTGAGGTAAGGGGGTCGTAGCGTAGAACTGTTGGTACCTATCCTGCCGTGAATCGCATATTTGTCCCATATGAATAGGAAACCTAGCAAAGATGGGACAGATATGCGATTCACGGCAGTATCGCTATCGACATCTCGAAACATGGCAATGGGCTAGAAAAACCGGATGAATGCTGTTATCAGGGAGCATCCATAAATTACGTAACGCTTAGAGGGGGAGGAGGGGGGCGGTTACCCAAAGTGTGACAATCCATACAAAAAATTCTGATGCTCCATACAAAAAGTGTGACATAGGAGAGAGGCGGAGTTGAAAATAACCATTTTTTTTGCGTTACGCAATTAATATATCTTCCCGCAGAGAAGAAATAGAATCACTAAAATTTAACACGGCAAGGTATAGCCAGCAGAGAAATTCGGAGACGCATAGTGGCTGTAAATCGTACGTACTTTGGACTCCGCAAGACGCTCCGATCGAATAGAGTTCGTCGCCGTACCAAACTGACAATCTACAAAACGCTAATTAGACCGGTAGTCCTCTACGGACACGAGACCTGGATGGCGGACGTTACGTGGAGGAGGCGAATGAACCACGAATTGCATCAGCTGTTGGGAGAACCATCCATCGTTCACACCGCGAAAATCGGACGACTGCGATGGGCCGGGCACGTAGCCAGAATGTCGGACAGTAACCCGGTGAAAATGGTTCTCGACAACGATCCGACGGGCACAAGAAGGCGAGGTGCGCAGCGGGCAAGGTGGATCGATCAGGTGGAAGATGACTTGCGGACCCTCCGTAGACTGCGTGGTTGGCGACGTGTAGCCACGGACCGAGCCGAATGGAGAAGACTCTTATATACCGCACAGGCCACTTCGGCCTTAGTCTGAATAAATAAATAAATAAAGGTATAGCCAACGGAATTCAATATAGTTTTAAAAATTACAAGCTGATTTTTTTGACGTAGGACTTACGTCTCTCTTTACTATACCGGGTGTCATTCCAAAATATTCAAATCGACCGCGTTACGCTGTGTTGAAAGATTTTAAACGTTGATAGCGTTCGTCTCAATGGACGAATTTCTGCGGTAAGCCCCTCAATCGACAGATTTCAAGTATGTCTTTCATGTCCACTCGAAAAACTTGTTTCAATAGGCATGAGACTGTTTTCAATGAAAAACATTGAGATCAAGGGAACCTATAAATATGGGTACCGCATAATTCTTGCATCATTCCATTACCACGTTCTCATTGGTGCAGATACCAGCGAATGAGCTGCCGCTAGGTCTGCCGAGAAGCCATAAAATAGCGCAACGCGATTTTTTCATTTCATTCTGACCGGGACAAGCGAAGCAACCGCATCATCGATTGAACAGCACTCACACCTTTCAGCAGGGAATGAAGTCTGCACCGACCGCTTTTTCGGCTCGACACCATCGAAGCCACCATCATCAGTCCACCCTACAGACCCGACAAAGCAGCAATGCTGAGCAGATACCGGCAGCAGCAGCAGAGTCGAGCCGAGACCGGCCGGCATCGGTGATGAGCCGAGACAGGCTGAAGAAAAGCCACATGATGCAGCATGTATGTCCAAAAAACAAACGGTTCTTCAGAGAGCCAATAATAGAGATCAATATCAAAGCTTTCAACACCCTTCGGGATAGAAATTGTACTTGGGTGCCAAATCCCATATTCTAGTGATAAAATTTGATGCGTGATTTTCATAAAAAGCGTCAAAACTAACAGTGGATATTTTTTCTGATTTAACTGTGAAGTGGACGAAGGACTTCGCTTGACCATGCCTAAAAAAACATAAGATGTCCAAATCTCTCACATAATATTTGGATATTTGGATTAAAAAAAACACCGATAACAGCTCAAACATTAATAAACTATCAATCGATTTTTCATCAAATGTTGGATTTTTGGGCATTGATCAAGAAATATGTAGATAAACATTGTTTGATACTGACCGCACACAAAGCGAACGTGACTGAATGATCGTCCCATGTCACCAATTCTAAATCTTATCACCCGAAATCCCATGTCCGGGTGTTTCCTTCCATCTACTACTAACAATGTTGTTTCAGAAAAGAACTCGTACTTCTCACCTGAACTGCAATTCTATGCTCGCTTGCCCGGCTTATTGGCCTGTATCAAGCGAAAAGTCCCGTTAGAAAATAGACTCCAGCAGCGAGCAACAAGCGTAAAAAAGAAGAAGCCCTTCTCGAACGCGTTGATGATGATGACGCTTTGGCTGACAAAGAAGCGGGATACAAGACACTGGCTGATTGGCCCACCAATTGGGAAGCAGAGAAGATTCAAAATAAGGTATAAAAGAAAAGTGCATTCGCTCGCAGAGCATTCAGTCTTTTTCATACCACCACTAGAAATTCGCGGTTGTTTGAAAAGATCGTTTTCTTATTTTTTGGACTTAGCCGAAGCAAACAGCCTTTTTCAAGGCTCTAAGAGTTGAAAATAATGTTCTCCTTTAGTCGCTATCGCACGGATTAGGAGGCCCTACATCCCCTGCTGGGCCAACTTGTGGCTTATTCCAGGCAGTCCTTCAGTGGGAAGGTTGCTAATCGAGGCTCGAGGCTAACATTCCGTGACCGGACAGATACTTCCTGAATTGTTTTTGATGATTCTTGTTCGAGGTAGATTTGATTTCTGTGTCGGTTTGATGAGAAGATTTTGCCAAGGAATGGTATGCAACGCCGATTATTTATCCAAAATAGTTGATGTGAGAGATGTGGACATATTATGTATCTTAAAGGTATGGTCAAGTCAAGTCCTACGTCCACTTAGCGGTTATGTCACATGCATTATCCACTGATCGTTTTTTTAAAATGGTTTATTGCACGAGATTAGAAATTCAATAAACATCAAAAATAGTACCTTTTCCAGGATCAATTCGAGATAAACATTTATTATCATGAGCAATCAAATAAAAATATGTACAATAATGAAAAGTCTAACCCGGTGCTCAAAATTAATCTATCTTTCACTTGCGTCTCAAATCCAGGCATTTGAGATGTTGCAAGATCAACCAAGGCATCCATGATGCCCCCTGCCACGGTATCAACCCATTTACGTCCTCCGAGTATTTATCCTTCTATTGCGTCTCAAATCCAGGCATTTGAGATGTTGTAACGTCTCCAAATTGACCTGGAGTTTGAGCAAAATGGTCTATCGAATCAACCAAGGCTTCCATGATGTCCTCAGTCGCAGTATAAACCCTATTATGTCCTCCGAGTGATTGTCTTCCACCTGCGTTTCAAATCCAGGCATAGGCGATGTTGGAGGATCTCCAAATGGTCCTGGAGTATGAGTAAAATGGTCTATTGAATCTACCAAGGCTTTCATGATGCCCCCATCCGCGATATCAACCCAATTATGTCCTCCGAGTATTTATTACTCACTTTCGTCTCAAATCCAGGCATTTGAGTTGTTGTTAGATCTCCAAATTATCCTGGAGTTTTAGTAAAATGGTCTATCGAATCAACCAAAGCTTTCATGATGTCCCCAGCCGCGCTACCAACCCAATTATGACCTCCGAGTATTTTTCTTTTACTTGCATTACAAATCCAGACATATGAGATGTTGTACATTATTAATGATGTTTATTGTTTATTATTATTATAATAATCATCCGACAGTGTATCTTTGTCTTAATGAAAATTTACTCTAAAAACCTCAATTTTTAATAACATCACTTTCTCAGTCGAAGTCGAACTTTGGGCACGTCTCGTTAAATCCGATCATCATTGATCAAATTGGTACAATCAGGTCCTAGTAATGCTTAAAATAGGGTGAGGGGGGTGGTTATCCAATACACCAACAAGAACTTTGGTAGGACTCTTCTAGCGGTCTTAGTCTGTTAAACAGAATACGCGACAGAATTGTGTACGCCGAGTTCAGAAGGGTGATCCCTCTGTAGTTGACACACTCTAGTCGACGGTCATTACTTTCAAAAGTTATGAAGAGAATGGTGAAACAATCCATAAAGGTTGGTCTCTTCGTTAAACGCAAGAAAGGAAGGATCACTTACTACCTGATTATTTCGGTTTTTTTTCTCTTTGAATCGAGAAAATGAGGGATAGATAGCCTCCCGAATCAGTTCTCTATCATGACAACTTGCGAAAAAAAGTCTCTCGCGGGATGCTAGGTACATATCGTATATGTATACAGAGATGATAAGTGAGAGACTTGCTCATTCTCTTTAGGATTCAATCCCTGCTTATAATTAATAAAGGAGGCCCATTAGTCCCGCCTCTTTGTTGATCGGCATGAGTGCAATGTTGTGTAACTGTAATACTCATCAAAATGGCGTGACTACAGGATTAACTTTATTGATTACAAGAAAACAGCTTTTCTGCGCGCAAGATACATTTCGGTCGAGATGCCGCGAAGAGCAGACCGCGGTCCCACCATCGGCATCGGCCGAATTCCTGCCGGAAATTTTATTCTCATCGATGGTGTGGGTCGTCGTCGGCAGTATCAGCAGCGCTCAGAATAAATTGTCTTGTCTGAAGTACTTACGATTGGCTACTATCAGTGAAAGCAGCTCGTACGCCACAATTTGAGGCGAGATGAATTTTGATTAAAGTACAATTTTATCGCTTGGTGATGGCAGAGAGCTCCGTCGGTAGCAGAATCACAAGCGTGCGTCAGAGAAAGAGAGAAAGACATACTGCAGAACATTATTCGTATGGATAGCAGCAGTAGTAGTCATGTGGAATTTTCCCTCAAGATTATAATTTTAGTAGGTAGTCTGCTACTTGTTTCAGGTTTGATTTCAATCCATGCGAATACATTTTTGCAGCTTCTCTTTCTGACGCGCGCTGCATCGTAATTCTGCATCTTAGACAAAATTCGCTTCGACTAAACCTTCGCTTCCACAAAATTGTGAACCTTAAAAAAACGGATTGATTATCGATAATTCGCCTTCCCAATCACCCAAATAAGAATCTTCAGAAAATTTCACTTGGCTGCAACTGAAGTCTTCCATGCGAATAAATAAATGTAGCATTTCTCTCCGACGCGAGTTTGTGATTCTGCTACGGACGGCAACTTTCTGGTGTCCACTTAGGGGAAGAGGCCCCAAAACGCCCCCCCGATGCAAAACGCCTTTTGTGGTTTCCCTCATATTTACCGTCATTAATATGTCCGTAACAAAACTAGATCTAAAATTATGTAGGATAGGCGAAGAAAGTTTCAGAATAGTGCATGGGAAGGTAGGAAAAACCGAAAATTTCCACATTTTGACGAGACATCTAACATTTTGGCGAGGCAAAACGCCCTAGTGGCAATAACCTACAAAGTACTTGCGTCTCCACGGACTATCCATACTAGAATGCTGATTCGCAGACGCGTGGTACTTTGTTCCCTAGGAGCCGCCAGCTGAAAGGCGTTTTGCCTCATGAGTTTTCCGGCAACAAAATATCACCACTTTTTTGAAATGTGAATATTATCAATATGATTGAGATTTTTGACAATTTTTGAATGGCATCAACTAGCTATCTTGTTTAACTGATGCATAATGTTAAAATACCCATGAATAGCGTTACAAATAAGACAATAGAGCAGTGTTTGCTTAGCTAGGGCATATTGCCCCCCCTTCCCCTATGTGTGTTTCAGCAGCAGTACAGGGGTTCCGGGGATTCCTTAAATTACAAAGGCTTTAATGTGCCTTAATACTCCATACTCATTTTTTGGATGACTCAGAAGATATACTGTAAAAAACTTTCTGTTCGCAAAAAGCATATAGCATATTTGAAAACAGTTGATATACCTTTAATATGCGTGTAGACTTTAAGGCCTTACTTCAAGGTTTTCTTGTGCTAATATAGACATTAGCTGTAAATCGTGACAAAGGACAAAAATCGTTTAAGGAAAAATCAATTAATTACGTAACGCAAAAATTGGCCATTTTCAACCCCTCTCCCCTTTGTCACATTTTTTGAATCAATCATTGAAATTTTTTGTGTGGATTGTCACACTTCGGCCAACCCCCTCCCCCTCTGAGCGATACGTAATTTATGGACGCTCCCTAAGTTTCCGTCTCCAATACGGCCCAAATTGTTCAAATCGGTTGAAAATGGTTAAAGTTGTGAAAATATCTATTTCTGGGTACACATGTGTTTCTTTTTGTTGGTCGCATAAGGGTTAAATTTATTTTGCAACGTGTTTAAATGCTTTTGCCTATCTGCCTCCATAACATAAAATTGATGTAGAGGATGCTCCATCAATATGTTGTCTTTTATTTTAAATGGTCGATAACGGTGATAGTCACGTCCTTATGGGGATGGAACATGCTAACTTTCACCTACTCAGTGACTGAGTAAAATTGTATTGCCCTCTCTTTCTATCCCACGGAAATTTTACTCAATTTTCGTTAAAAGCCGGACAACTCAAAACTATGAATGGGAATTGAGTAAAATTTCCGTGGGAAGAAAAGAGATGGCAATACATTTTTACTCAGTCACTGAGTAGGTGAAAGTTAGAGTGAAAGGAACTTCTGATGCAACATGCAATCACTCGCCCACTGCAAGCCGAGAACACCTCTGCACTTGCCACGGTTCATGCGGAATTTTATCGGAATCTGAGGGTTAGGTTCTATGGCAGAGGCTCGTCTTGGCGGGTTTGCAGTGTGAAAGTTATGAAAGGGTGGTATATTCTAATTGGATGCCGAAACGAGCTTTTACGCTTATTTCGAATTCTAACAGTTACCGGTTACTAGTCAAGTTGTAGGCACTTGTAGGTATAGGATGGATGGGAGATGATGGAAACGGTATGAAAGCCCAGATGACCGTTGCCCGTTGATACTCTTTAGGAAATAAGAGATTGTTTTGAACGGCAAATGAATCAATAGCTAATAATAGTAAACTGTAAATCAAAAATAAAAAGTCCTTATAGATTGCCTCAAGAAAAATTGAAGCGATGACACGAATAAATAATCAATTGATTTGAGTTCCGGTTCATATCTCTTGTCCAATAATTTTGGCAGAGATGATGAATATTTCTTACCCTTTATGTATTTACGTAACATGAAACGCGTTATCAATGGCGTCATGGACAGCATTTCTCGCGCTTAGTTTCATAGGGGCGTAACTGTAGTGATCGATTTCTCTTAATCGATTTTATATTTTGTTGATAACTCAATTGTTTCAAAAGCTACAACCGTGATTATTTATTCTGGTGCAAGATACAATCATCCTTTATCACACCAAGCCATTAAATTATCGACAAACTAGCGCAATTCGGTACAATAATAAAAAGAAAACATCGACGAAGAGAAATCGATCAATACAGTTACACCCTTATGAAACTAAGCGCGAGATTTCAATCTCACCATATTCAAAGTGGTCAAACTAAGTGATAACAAAGAAATGTCTTATTTCGGAAGGTATTTGCCAGTTTTTGTTGAACCATTGTCGGGTGAACGTTTTATTAGACAGTCGACAAATAGTACATTTTTTATCAGACTTTTGTTTAAATAAATGTTCAGCACTATGCAAGCAGGTGAGTCATGCATTTTCAAATGATATTTCTTTTTTCTCGTCAAAAAGTTTTTTTCTCGTCAATAAGTAACCGTTCTACTCCACTAATGAACAAGTGTATCTTTTTGTGCTACTTGCCATATTTCTGACTAAACATTGCATTAAGACCATATGAATTTTATCTGATACCTCTCAGAAAGAAAACACATCACTTAGATTGGCGGTCCCATCAAGTTGTGCGCAATTAATATTTGCCTGATCCCGGTTGATATGAAAAAAAAACAAAAGAGCTCCTCGCAAATAAAGAAATAAAGATAAAGGAGATAGTTACTAGTTAGAACAGCTTCGTACTCGACAAAATCGGTAATGCAAATAAAATAAATTTTGAATTAAGTGTGCAACTTGTTACCACCGGGTAACAATTAATATTAACCCGAACCACGATTACGGAAATAGGAAAAAATATTGTAAAGTTTATTCTTGGAACTATAACTGTCGATTTGTATTGGGTGTGCATCACGCTTAAAATGAATTACTCAAAATTGAGTCAAATCCGACTTATTTTCATTAGAAACGGGACAACTCAAAATTTAAGTAAAAGATAAAAGATGCTTTGCTCAAAAAGGCTTTTCTCTTCTCCCAAAATGAACAAAAAATAAACAAATTAAATCAGGCCTGCCCAACCTTTTCGAGCCACGGTCAATATTCGGTACATAACTTTTTAAATACTTTCAAAATAATTGTTTTTTAGGGAAAAATAAACACGACTTTATTGCGTTCAAACAATCATTTTTTTTTTGTTTTCGTCGTTGCATTAGAGATTAAATTAAAATATTTAATTAAATTATTCACACCGTTTACCGGGCGTTAAAAAGGATATTTCGTTACTTTACCAGCATATTGATCAGATTTGCATGAACTGTTTGTAGAAATGTACCATATTTCGGCAGCCCACTGTACCGAAGTGCTTTATGTTCAAGTCATTGAGATGTTTGGCGATATCTGCTAGAAAAGCCAAGTCACTCATCTATTCAGAATCATTTAGCTTGGGCGGCTGAGGTTTTTCTTCATCATGTAGAAATGGTGCCATTTTCTTTTCGAATAGAAAAAAATCTCTCAAGCATGGTACCACGTCATCGCTTCTTTCTCGTCGTTGGGATTCCCTTCGTGTGGGCAGTGCACGTTGATGATGCTATAGTTGAAGAAACGGCCTTTTATCCTCAGTTTGCACATCCTTGCGTTAATTGGCTGCCACCCAATCACATGTTGGCGCATCTTGCCCAGCACTATGAAGTCGATTCCCGGCTTGTTGGTGGTTCCACAGCTTTGGTAGAAGGTAGCCGCTCGATGCCCGCTTTTCCACACTTTCTGTCTGTGGGGGTAAGATATAAGTTGCGAAATGAACAGTTTACCATCAGCGTGTGCTCAATTGTCAGATGCAATAATCTCCCGTATAACGGATGATTCCACAGTATTTGATCAGATAACAGCAGGCCATGACTTGTCCTCATTATTCATTCAACTACCAACGAGTGCGGATATAAACAGGCCCACACGACTGTGCCCTTCCTCGACCAAACTAGGCCGCACACTGTCCTTCCCAGCAAATCTCCTGCAGCGCCACGACGTCGAAGTTGCGGGGATGTTTTTTTTTTTTTTTTGCTAATTATCTAATACATGCATTCATCTCTTAGACTAGGTGTTCCGTGTTTTCTTAACACTATCATCCTTATTTGCTATGTTACATTTTTAGTTATTTTTAATACATTTCAATTGCCTCTGGCAGTTAGAATATTTCCTCTAGTTGAATTGAACCATGTAGGAATTACAATGTTTTCTACTTAAACTAAACTTAACCTAATTTATACTAAAAGTACAAGGAGCTAATCGTTGCAATAGAAGATTGCAACGATTTTTGTCTAAAATTGGAAATTATTTTGTTGGACATTTGTTGCAATGTCTCAATATTAGAAATTCTATGAAGTTCATTGGTACTATACCACGGAGGCAACTACAGAATCATTTTCAGAATTGTATTTTGAATCCTCTGAAGTACCTTCTTTCTGGTATTGCAGCAACTAGTCCATATTGGCACAGCATACAACATGGCTGGTCTAAAAATTTGTTTGTAAATCAAAAGTTTGTTCTTAAGACAAAGCTTTGATTTTCTGTTTATAAGTGGATATATTTGTTACATTTGGCTTGAAGGCCTTCAATGTGATTTTTAAAAGTTAATTTTTGATCTAGCATAAGTCCTAAATATTTAGCTTCGCTAGACCAATTAATTGGAACCCTATTCATAGTGACAATATGTCTGCTAGAAGGTTTCAAATAAGAAGCTCTCGGCTTATGTGGGAAAATTATAAGCTGAGTTTTGGAAGCATTCGGGGAAATTTTCCATTTTTGCAAGTAAGTGGAGAAAATATCCAAACTTTTTTGCAATCTACTACAAATGACACGAAGGCTACGCCCTTTGGCTGAGAGACCTGTGTCATCTGCAAACAAAGATTTTTGACACCCTGGTGGTAAATCAGGTAAGTCAGAAGTAAAAATGTTATACAATATGGGCCCCAGTATGCTGCCTTGGACAACACCAGCTCTTACAGGTAATCTATCAGATTTAGAATTCTGATAATTTACCTGCAGTGAGCGATCTGATAAATAATTTTGGATCAGTTTAATAATGTACAGAGGAAAATTAAAATTCATCAATTTCACAATCAAACCTTCATGCCAAACACTGTCAAATGCTTTCTCTATATCAAGAAGAGCAACTCCAGTCGAATATCCTTCAGATTTGTTGAGCCGAATTAAATTCGTAACTCTTAATAACTGATGAGTGGTTGAATGCCCATGGCGAAAACCAAATTGCTCATCAGCAAAAATAGAATAGTCATTAATATGAACCATCATTCCATTTAAAATAATCTTTTCAAACAGTTTGCTTATCTTATTGAAGAAAGCAAACAGATTAGGCGATAACTAGAAGCCTCAGCTGGATTTTTGTCCAGCTTCAAAATTGAAACAACTTTGGCTTTTTCATTTATCTAGGAATTATGCCAATTGAAAACATTTGTTAAATAAATTAACCAAAAAGGATAAAGAGCTCTCAGGAAGTTTTTTGATAAGTATGTAGAAAATACCATCATCACCCGGGCTTTCATATTTTTAAATTTTCTAGTAATAGATCTCACTTCATCCAAATTAGTTCCCAACGAAGGGTCAAAAACATTATCTTGGTTGAGAATGTCTTCGAAGCTTCGTGTAACCTGATCCTCAATTGGACTAGTGAGACCTAGACTAAAATTATGGGCACTCTCGAACTGCTGAGCAAGTTTTTGAGCCTTTTCGCCATTTGTTAATAAAATTTTATTTCCCTCTTTAAGCGCTGGAATTGGCTTTTGAGGTTTTTTTTAAAAGAATTTTCGTTAATTTCCAAAAGGGTTTCGAACTGGGATCCAACTTCGAGACATTATTCTCAAAGTTGGTATTTCTCAGAATAGCGAAACATTTTTGAATTTCATTTTGCAAATCTCGCCAAATGACTTTCAACACGGGATCGCGAGTTCTTTGGTATTGCCTTCGCCTCACATTTTTAAGACGGATCAGTAGCTGAAGATCGTCGTCAATAATAATGGAGTTGAATTTAATTTCACATTTAGGAATTGCAATGCCTCTGGCTTCGACAATTAAATTTGTCAAAGATACGAGCGCATTGTCAATATCACTTTTGGTATCCAAAGGAATATTAACATCAAAATTCCTATCGATATATGTTTTATATAAATCCCAATCAGCTCTATGATAATTAAAAGTAGAGCTGATTGGATTGTAAATGGCTTCTTGAGAGATTTCAAATGTCACAGGAAGGTGATCAGAGTCAAAGTCAGCATGAGTTACCAATTGGCCACACAGCTGACTTGAATCCGTTAAAACTAAATCAATTGTAGAAGGATTTCGACTGGAAGAAAAACAAGTAGGGCCATTGGGATATTGAATAGTATAATATCCCGCAGAACAATCTCAAATAAAATTTTGCCGTTGGAATTGCTTTGAGCATTATTCCATGAACGGTGTTTGGCATTGAAGTCACCAATTACGAAGAATTTTGATTTGTTGCGAGTCAGAATTTGAAGATCAGCTTTCAACAAATTCTTTTGCTGCCCATTGCATTGAAAAGGCAAATAGGCTGCAATGAAGGAAAATTGACCAAAATTTGTTTCAACAGAAACTCCCAAGGTTTCAAACGAAGAAAATAATTTATGTTTGATACGTCTATTAATGACGATGGCGACCCCACCACAGGCGCTGTCAAGACGATCATTTCTGTAGATAAAATAGTTTGGATCTCTTTTAATGGAGAGTCCTGGTTTTAAATACGTTTCAGTTATAATGGCAATATGCACATTATGAACTGAAAGGAAGTTGAATAATTCATCTTCCTTACCCTTTAGAGAGCAGGCATTCCAATTTAGAACTTTCACACAATTATTTAGATCCATTAAAACGGAGTCCGATAACAATTTTTTGTGTGTACTTTATACCAACCTGAACAGCTTCTGGTATGGTATTTGCTTTGAACATTGCATCAATCATGTGATGCAATTGTTCAATTAAAAAATCAAAATCGGAAGCAGTCATGCTACCTGAATCGGCAACATGACCGTTATTTTCCGTTGGGACATGGGTATAAACCTCATTTTCAGAAGAGAAATTTTGTCTACCAGCAGCGATGTTTGCATACGTAGGTACATTGGAAAAATTGGAATTTACTGAAGTGCTTGCTACCCGTTGACGAGCGGCAAAATTTGTTTGTGAATTGTGGTGGGTATGAATTGCTCGACCGGTAACTGGTTTCGAAATTTGAGCGTTTGAAAAATTTCTACCCGTCGAATCTGGGATCCGATTGGAATTTCCGTCATCAATTTTGCACGGAATTCAAAACTTTTGCGTGAAGGGCATTCCCAGAAATTGGATTTATGATTGCCCCCACAATTTGCACATTTAAATTTATTGGAATCTTCTCTCACAGGACATGCGTCCTTGGCGTGAGAGGTTCCACCACAAATCATGCATTTAGCATCCATGTGACAATGTTTGGTTCCATGACCCCACTTTTGGCACTTACGGCACTGGGTGGGGTTTTGGAAATTTCCCCCAGGCCTGCGGAAATGTTCCCATCTAACACGGACATGAGACATAATACAGGCCTTTTCCAAACTTTTCATATTATTTAGTTCACTTTTGTTAAAATGAACTAAATAAAATTCTTGCGAAATGCCCCTCTGGGAAGTACCAGAGTGGGATTTCTTTTTCATCTTAATTACTTGGACTGGTGAAAATCCAAGTAATTGAGAAATTTCAATTTTAATCTCATCCAGTGATTTATCATCACCTTTCAAGACGACTTTGAACAATCGCTCAGTTTTGTCGTCGTATGTGAAGAATTTATGGCGCTTCTCAGTTAAATACTGAAGAAGACGTTTGCGATCGTCAAAGGATCCCGGCAAAACGCGGCAGTCACCCTTCCTAGCAATCTGAAATGAAACCTTGATCCCCTGAAGGTTACTCAAAATCTCATTCCGGAAGCCAGAAAACTCGGCAACAGATACCACAATTGGCGGAATCCTTTGCTTTTTCACATGAATCGAATCACCTGGGCTAGAGGTATATTCGATTTGCTCAATTTCATCATTAATCAAATCGAACTGATTGCTCAGTTCGATTGGAGAAGAATTATTTCCGATATTAGAGTTTGAAGGAATATCTGAATTCTCCAGCTTCCTTCTATTTTTTCCGCGCTTTGGCAGGACGGTCTTGAAACCTTGTTTCTTTGAAGGAAGTGGAGAATTCAGAGACTCCCCCTTCCTCTTGTTTTTATTAATGCTCATGGCTGAGCGTGGAGACGTGACCTTCTAAGAGGTTTTTTCCCAGAACGGTGTCCCTGCAGGATTACCACCGCTTGTCGGAATTTTACTTCCGCAAACGGGTCCAACGTAAAACGAAGGCACGGGTCCTTGCAAAGATCGTAACGGGATCAGTGGGTACAAATAGCGCTAAGAAGCACCGTTGAAATTAAAATAGCTTCGGGTAGTATTAAAAACTTCCTTCCGCAAACAGAGAAAGAACCGCACAGCACGAAAGCACGATGCGGTCTTTGCGGGGATGTAATTCATCGTAGATCATCATGTCGCATACTGCGAAACCTCGCGACTTGCAGTTCAATGTTCCAAGCTTCCAATCGTGATCCTTTATTCGTCGCCTAGGTCTTTGCCGATTCTATCGAGTCGTATTATCTCTTATATTGCTCGTAATTATTGGTTTTCCAGGCGGCATATTGGGCCTGCGCAAACCTCCTGTCTCGTCGGAGGGCCGTCGTGTCAGGTCTGTTTTGTGTCCCACCTAACACCAGGACTTGGGCTTGTGCGCTTTGAGCGGCACACGGTCGCTTTGGTGGGGCCTACTGAGGCATTCCACGGGGGCATGTCAGTCGATCCTGAGCGACCATTTCGAAAATATTTGAAACTCTGCACAGTTTTTCAATTTCATCTAAATCGTCATTTTTCGATATCAAATCTTCATATTGAGTCACGACTAACTTTTCAAAAGGGTGTATGTGAAAATGGTTCAAAAATATTTAAAAAGCTGCACAGCAAAAACGGAATGTTCGATTGTTATGATTTTTTCAGCAAAGTTAGACAACTAAATGGTGATTCTTAAGAAAATGTGCACAGTAAAAACAAAATTTTGTTTGCCTTTAAAAATATAATTTTTGTCACAAAAACTCAAATATCTCAAAACCCTATCTTTTTTCGAACGTATTTTTTTAGGAAAACGGTCCATTATATCAGCTATCTACCATAAAAATTTGGTGATGGTAAACTAATAAACAAAAAGTTATGACATTTCAAACATTTCACAATTTTCACATTTAGTAAAAAAAAATTTTTTTCTGTGTAAGTTATTTCGAGAATTGCAGTTTGATGCAGATTTTATTGTTAAGGGACGTGATTTAAACAAGTTGTTTTCATGATATTTTGATTTAATTATTCATAGCATCTATAAGAAACTTAGACACGATCCAGTGTTGTGATCAAAAGTATTGATAGTGTCATAATTTTCATTGCACGTGACTGGCGAAAAATTCTTTTAATAGTGTTGAAACCTGTTGATAATAACGTTGATAGAAACATATCAGAAATGTTATTTTTAAGACAAAAGCTGCAAAATCAAAGATTTATATACACGTGTACGTCTATAGTTTACCTGCAAAAATATACCTCTTAGAGAATAGACTTTATGATCGGGAGGAAACGGGTATCTTCAACAACAACAAATGCATGATAGGTACATACCATGACAATGCTCACGAAAAAGCAAAAAAATTACTACTACTAAGGTTGTTAAAGATCTTATAGTAATTTTTTTTTCAGTCAAGCAAATGACACCAAACTAGTCAGTAAAAACTTAAAAGTGATTTTGTTTATTGAAATATTACGAACAACATGAGTAGCCGCTTTCTCAACTGTTGTAGGCCGTTTGATGGGAAAAAGAGTTCAAAAGAGTTACGAAATCTCACCGAAAGCACCATAGATAAACTGAAAGCGACTGGTTATGCTCCAATGTCCACATTGAATACAAATTTACGCATTTGCACGTCCTGCCGTCTAAACGTTGACAAAAGAGCAATCTGTATATCATCGGTTGAGCAGAGCGCAGGAAGTTCGAAAACGACAGCAACTGAGGAATTGCCAGATGTATCGACAACAACTGAGGAATTACCAGAAGTATTAAGTGCTGAGAGCCTTGCCACCGTACCATCAGCGAAATCTGTTTCAACAAATCAATCGGAAGATGAGTGTATCCAAAAGGTCAACATCGAACGCTTTAACGAGGGCATAGCTGGGATAAAAGTGACTCCGATTAAATGGAGTAAGATGGACTACGTTTATTACCCGGAGAAAAATACCGTGAAATAAACGAAGCTGTACGAAGAAACCTCTTCAAATTAGGACCTGATGATGTGGAAAATACAGACTACGATGAGGTAATTATAAATATGAAGGAAAGGTTCTCGAATGCAGCCACGACAAGGAAAGAAAAATTATTGATTTTGTCGATGCTGCCAAGTTCGTGGTCTATTCAGGATGCCATTGATGAGTTTAAAACCAATAGAAATACAGTAAAAGAGGCAAAACAATTGAAGAATAACTGTCTTTCAACCAAAAATACTAGGTCTAGTACTGCATTAACAGATGAGACAAAAGAAATAGTAGTTCAATATTTTGAAGATGATGAAGTAAGTCGAGCTATGCCTGGTCAAAAAGATTATGTATCAGTAAAAAAAGATGGAAAGCGTCAAGCAATCCAAAACGATTAATGATGACGACTTTGAAAGAAGCGTACACACGCTTCAAGGAAATTCACGATAATATTAAAATAGGTTTTTCCTCATTTGCAAGCCTTCGGCCAAGGCAATGTAAGCTTCTTTCCAATTCAGGAACACATAATGTGTGTGTGTGCACAACCCATGAGAATATTAATCTTATTTTACATAGTTTGAAAAGAATCAATTTAACAAAGGATATTAAAATGTTAACTGGTAGTGAAAAGTGTGTAGTGTGTAGTGTGTAGTGTGTGTAGTGTAGTGTGTGAAAATACAACATCAAATTGCTATCTACGATCTTGTTCGGATTGTCCAGATTCTTCATCATTGGAAAATACTTTATTCGCTGAGTTTGAAGAAAAATATATTGATCAGTTATCATTTGAGCAATGGGTGACCACGGATAGGTGTGACATAGAAACTATTGTAAAACCTGTAGATGAGTTTGTGTCATATTTTTGCTTGAAATTAGAAAGTTTAATCCCTCACGATTTCATTAAAACAGAACAATCCAGCTTTTTAAAAAATACGAAAAATACATTACAAAATGGTGAATTTTTAGTCATTTGTGATTTTTCTGAAAATTACAGCTTTGTATTGCAAGATGAAGTGCAGTCCCATCACTGGAACGTACAACAAGCTACAATTCATCCATTCGTTATTTATTTTAATGGAAGTACGCAAATTGAACACTTAAGTTTTATTATAATTTCCGAAGATTTAAGACACGATTCAGTATCCGTAAACTTGTTCATTGAAAAATGATTAACTTTTTACGCGTTGATAAGCATAAAGAAGTCAAAAAGATATATTTCATGTCTGATGGAGCAGCGTCGCAGTACAAAAATCGTAAGAATTTTTCGAGCCTATGTCAATTTAAATCAATGTACGGAATTGATGCAGAATGGCATTTTTTTGCTACATCACATGGCAAAGGTCCTTGTGATGCTATTGGAGGAACAATAAAGCGTATGGCCACAAGAGCAAGTTTAGCCAAAGAACGTGAGCATCCAATTAAAACTGCGAAAGAACTTTTTGATTGGGCAAATCGTAGAAAAGAAAAAGATTTAACCAAATTATCATTTTGTTTTACTACTACTGAAGAGTACGAAATAAAGGCTTCAGAGCTCAGCGAGCAATTTAATAACGCGAAAACGATCCAAGGAACCCAAAAATTTCACTGTTTCATTCCATTGTCGGAAAATAAAATTAAAGCAAAACTATACTCAAACTGTGCTGATAATAATTCAAAAGTGTTCGATATTTTAAAAATTTTTAATAAAAATAAATAAAAAATAAGTATTAATAAATTGTTTTCATGATATCATAACCCATACCAAAATTCAAACCCAAAACTCTTAGAGTTTCTATAACAACATTGTGTAACTGCCACATTTAATTTAATACTTAGGATAATATTAATTCATTTTTATTTATTTATACATATAATATTTATACATATAATATACATAATATCGATGAATACATAAATATGGAATATCATTCAAACAACTTGTTTAACTCACGCAAGGCCCTTAACAATAAAATCAGCATCAAACAGCGATTCTTAAAAAAAAAAAAAAAATACACGGAAATTTTTTTTTGTTTACCATATGTGAAAATTGTGAAATGTTTGAAATGTCATAACTTTTTTGTTTATTAGTTTACCATCACCAAATTTTTATGGTAGATAGCTAATATAATGGACCGTTTTCCCTAAAAAAATTACGTTCGAAAAAAGATAGGGTTTTGAGATATTTGAGTTTTTGTGACAAAAATGATATTTTTAAAGGCAAAAAAAATATTTTTTTTACTGTGCACATTTTCTTAAGAATCACCATTTAGTTGTCTAACTTTGCTGAAAAAATCATAACAATCGAACTTTCCGTTTTTGCTGTGCAGCTTTTTAAATATTTTTGAACCATTTTCACATACACCCTTTTGAAAAGTTAGTCGTGACTCAATATGAAGATTTGATATCGAAAAATGACGATTTAGATGAAATTGAAAAACTGTGCAAAGTTTCAACTCAATAGAAAATCATGAATTAAAAATTTTCTTAAATTTTGATGCTGTTGCTTGGAATCGCTCTACTTGCGGATACATGCAGCTTTTTATAGGAATTTAACAGGGCCCACTGTCTAACCCCACCACATCCTAGGCAAGCCCCACAACTCGCAGATGGCCTGGGGAGGGATCGTCAAGCCCTTGGACGTAGTCCCTGCTGCCTGTAAGGGAACATGCGAGACTGATAAAAATAAAAGTGAGCTGCAGCTGGCAACTAGAAACTGGAAACATTAGGGCAACTGTAGTGCACCGAAATGTTATTTTATTTTTGCAACTAATCTGTTTTGCTTCTGATATGCCACATTTTAAACCCAATTATCCAAGAAGTCATTAGATGGGCATATTGCGATACTAGTGGAACGGAAATGAAACATTGTGTGTTTCTGAAACTGGAAAGTAGCTTTTATGAGACTTGATGTATTTCCAGAATCTTCAATGCAATTCAATATGAACAAGCAGCTATTTGAAAGATGTTGCACGTGCTGCTTGCACAGCAAAAAAAATGTTAATATCCCATGACGTAACATTGGTCAATGTACTTAAAAAACCTATGTAATTGCCGATTTGATGTATTTTCAAGTCAATTCGATGTTTTATTACATAACTGAACGTAAAATCTAACTGAGAAAAATATTTTTTCGGCTGCACGCAAAGTACGTAACATTACCTTTATAAATCGGTAATTTCTTACACATAAAATGATGCACATCATACCAGTTGGAAAAGAAGCGTAATATTACATACTTATGTTTGATATTATGTTAAATCAACGTGAAATTGCAGAACATTGCAGGAATCGCACTCAAACCCGCCACTCGAAACGAACTGTCAGTCAGAAGAAAAAAATTCTTGTTGCTGGTTGACGAACATGTCGGTGCGTGGAGAAAAACTTGTTGTGCGAAGCATGAAGCTTAAATAAAGTGCGTCTACTTTGTCCAAACCCTAAATCTCATAATTTTCGTAAGCAAAATGAGTTAGAGCCCTGAACCGTTGTTTTTTTAATTTTTAATTTTTAATTTTCAATTTTTAATTTTTTATTTTTAATTTTTTATTTTATTTTTTAATTTTTAATTTTTAATTTTTATTTCTATAATTTATAATAAACATGTGCGCCAATTGATTTTTCCCGGGACGGTGTGATAGATCGTTTTCAGCCTGCGGCTGCGGCGTGGCGGCGTCACGCCGTTGCTGATCGGCGGCGGCGTGGGTAGGCGTGAACCAGTTTCAAGCGCCAAAACTTCCGCCAGATTTTTCAATAGTTCCTAAATCAATTCTTAGGAAGTTCCACCACAAGTTTGTAAGGAAGTTCTTCAAAAAGTTCATTAGATAGTTCATCTCGAAATTCCTCTGGATAATCCTCCTGGAATTCCTCCAGAAGTTCCTCTAGCAATTCCTCCGGAATTTCTTGCAGGAGTTCTTCCGAAAATTTCTCTAGCAATTCTCCGTTAATTCCTCCAGAAGATCCTTCAGGAATCTCCCCGGAAATTCCTCCGGAAGTTCCTCCAGGTATTCCACCTCAATTTGTATCCAAGAATTGCTTCGGAAGTTTCTCCAGCAATTCTCTGAAAGATCCTCCAGAAGTTCTTTTAGGAATTCGTCCGGAAGTTCCTCCAGGAATTCCTCCAGAAGTTTCTCCAGAAATTCATCCGGAAGTTGCTCCAGGAACTCCTCCGGAAGTTCCTCCAGGAATTCCTCAGGAAGTTCCTCCAGGAATTCCTCCGGAAGTTCCTCCAGGAATTCCTCCGGAAGTTCCTCCAGGAATTCCTTGGGAAGTTCCTCCACGAATTCCTCCGAAAGTTCCTCCAGTAATTCCTCCGGAAGTTGCTCCAGGAATTCCTCCGGAAGTTCCTCCAGGAATTCCTCCGGAAATTCCTCCAGGAATTCCTCCGGAAGTTCCTCCAGGAATTCCTCCGGAAGTTCCTCCAGGAATTCCTCCGGAAGTTCCTCCAGGAATTCCTCCGGAAGTTCCTCCAGGAATTCCTCAGGAAGTTCCTCCAGGAATTTCTCCGGAAGTTCCTCCAGGAATTCCTCCGGAAGTTCCTCCAGGAATTCCTCCGGAAGTTCCTCCAGGTATTCCACCTCAATTTGTATCCAAGAATTGCATCGGAAGTTTCTCCAGCAATTCTCTGAAAGATCCTCCAGAAGTTCTTTTAGGAATTCGTCCGGAAGTTCCTCCAGGAATTCCTCCGGAAGTTCCTCCAGGAATTCGTCCGGAAGTTTCTCCAGAAATTCATCCGGAAGTTCCTCCAGGAACTCCTCCGGAAGTTCCTCCAGGAACTCCTCCGGAAGTTCCTCCAGGAACTCCTCCGGAAGTTCCTCCAGGAATTCCTCCGGAAGTTCCTCCAGGAATTCCTCCGGAAGTTCCTCCAGGAATTCCTCCGGAAGTTCCTCCAGGAATTCCTCCGGAAGTTCCTCCAGGAATTCCTCCGGAAGTTCCTCCAGGAATTCCTTGGGAAGTTCCTCCACGAATTCCTCCGAAAGTTCCTCCACGAATTCCTCCGGAAGTTGCTCCAGGTATTGCTCCGGAAGATCCTTTAGGAATTCCTCTGAAAGTTCCTTCAGGAATTCCTTAGGAAAGTACTTCAGGAATTCCATCTGTAAATCCTTCTGGAATTCCTCCGGAAGTTACTTCAGGAATTCCTCCGGAAGTTCCTTCATGAATCCTTCCGGAAGTTCCTCTAGGAATCCCTCCAGAAGTTCCTCCAGGAATTCCTCCGGAAGACGGGTCTTCCAAAGGAGTTCCTGAAGGATTCCTGAAGAAACTTCCATAGGAATTCCTGGAGGAACTTCCGGAGGAATTTCTGAAGGATCTTCCGGAGAAATTCCTGAAGGATCTTCCAGAGAAATTCCTGAAGGATCTTCCGGAGGAATTCCTAAAGGATCTTTCGGAGGAATATCTTGAGCAACTTCCGTAGGAATTCCTGAAGGAACTTCCGGAGGAATTCCTGGAGGAACTTCCGGAGGAATTCCTGACGGATCTTCCAGAGGATTTCCTGAAGGGTCTTCCAGGTAAATTCCTGAAAAATCTTCCGGAGAAATTCCTGAAGGAACTTCCGGAGGAATTCCTGAAGGTTGTTCCAGAGGAATTCCTGGAAGTTGTTCCGGAGGAATTCCTGGAGGAACTTCCGGAGAAATTCCCGGAGGAGGAACTTCTGGAGGGATTCCTGTAAGAAGGGATTTCTGGAGGAACTTCCGGAGGACTCCCTGGAGGAACTTCCGGAGGACTCCCTGGAGGAACTTCCGGAGGAATTCCTGGAGGAACTTCCGGAGGAATTCCTGGAGGAACTTCCGGAGGAATTCCTGGAGGAACTTCCGGAGGAGTTCCTGAAGGAACTTCCGGAGGAATTCCTGGAGGAACTTCCGGAGGAATTCCTGGAGGAACTTCCGGAGGAATTCCTGGAGGAACTTCCGGAGGAATTCCTGGAGGAACTTCCGGAGGAATTCCTGGAGGAACTTCCGGAGGAATTCCTGGAGGAACTTCCGGAGGAATTCCTGGAGGAACTTCCGGAGGAATTCCTGGAGGAACTTCCGGAGGAATTCCTGGAGGAACTTCCGGAGGAATTCCTGGAGGAACTTCCGGAGGAATTCCTGGAGGAACTTCCGGAGGAATTCCTGGAGGAACTTCGGAGGAATTCCTGGAGGAACTTCCGGAGGAATTCCTGGAGGAACTTCCGGAGGAATTCCTGGAGGAACTTCCGGAGGAATTCCTGGAGGAACTTCCGGAGGAATTCCTGGAGGAACTTCCGGAGGAATTCCTGGAGGAATTTCCGGAGGAATTCCTGGAGGAATTTCCGGAGGAATTCCTGGAGGAACTTCCGGAGGAATTCCTGGAGGAACTTCCGGAGGAATTCCTGGAGGAACTTCCGGAGGAATTCCTGGAGGAACTTCCGGAGGAATTCCTGGAGGAACTTCCGGAGGAATTCCTGGAGGAACCTTCGGAGGAATTCCTGGAGGAACTTCCGGAGGAATTCCTGGAGGAATTTACGGAGGAATTCCTGGAGGAACTTCCGGAGGAATTCCTGGAGGAACTTCCGGAGGAATTCCTGGAGGAACTTCCGGAGGAATTCCTGGAGGAACTTCCGGAGGAATTCCTGGAGGAACTTCCGGAGGAATTCCTGGAGGAACTTCCGGAGGAATTCCTGGAGGAGCTTCCGGAGGAATTCTTGGAGGAACTTCCGGAGGAATTCCTGGAGAAACTTTCGGAGGAATTCCTGGAGGAACTTCCGGAGGAATTCCTGGAGGAACTTCCTGAGGAATTCCTAGAGGAACTTCCGGAGGAATTCCTGGAGGAACTTCCAGAGGAATTCCTGGAGGAACTTCCGGAGGAATTCCTGGAGGAATTTCCGGAGGAATTCTTGCAGGAATTTCCGGAGGAATTCTTGCAGGAATTTCCGGAGGAATTTCTGGAAGAACTTCCGTATGAATTTCTGGGGGAACTTCCGGAGGAATTTCTGGAGGAACTTCCGGAACAATTCTCGTTGAAACTTCCGAAGGAATTCCTGGAAATATTCTTAGATTAATTTTCAATGCCTGAATCATGTTCACGTCGAGCCACAAAAAATAAAAATTAAAGGAATGAAAATTGAAAATAAGAAGTTAGGGAACATTCATGAATAACGTAACGCTTAGAGATGGGAGGGGGGTTTGCCAGAATTTTGACAATCCATACCAAATTCTCAGATGTTTCATACAAAAATTGTGACTAATGGGGAGGGTGTTGAAAATGGGCAATTTTAGCGTTACGTAATTAATGAATCTTCCATAAATGAATTGGTATATTTAAAAATTGGAATTCAAATTAAAAAATACCAACTTAAAAATTAAAATTTTCATATTTGAAATCGAAACTACAATTTAGATTTGATAATTTATTTGATTGATTGATTGGTTTCAATTGATTTAAAACTAAAAGTATCATGCTTGAAATCAAAATAAAAAATTGAGTAAATGTATTATTTGTAAATTATTATTTGTAGAAACAAAAAATGTGTCAAAAATAAATAAAATGTAAAATTGTATCCTCTGAAAATTTATTTTCCAGCATGAAAGAAATAATCCAAATTCCCCTAATCCTGCTTCCGGAAGCGAGATTCATCCCATCCGGTTCTTACGTCGTTTATTCAATTACGTCGAAAATATTACGTCGAAATTGTATTACATCGTTTTAATTTGAGAACGAAATATCAAGTACGTCAACTTTTTACTACATCATTCAGATGTAATAAAGCACCTTATTTACGACGGGGATGATGTGCATCAAATCTGATGTGATATTACTTTTTATTTTTTACTGTGTGGGAACATCTGCTGGCCGATACGCCCGGCCGCCATAATACGTCCTACGACGCCATCGAGTGCCTAGTTCACTTGACCCAATCCAGGCAGACTTCCTCGTGGTCTCTACGGAAAACCGCCGAAATTTCAAGATCACGTGGCCTTAACCTTCCGCCACATTCGACAATCACTGGCGTCACTGGCCGATACAATCATGAGAAAATAGAGGAAAAAAAAAACAAACTATAAATTATAACTTTTTAAACTCGATTCCATGCTTTAAAGTTTAGAATGTTCAACTTATTTGCTCAATAATTCAGAATGTTACTTGCACAAGGTACTGCCTATGCTTTTGTTTGTTTTATACCATTTTCACCGTCGGAATTATTTATGTTGCATTCGCAGTGCACTCGTATTGGTGACACAAAAAAGATGTGACAAAGATGACGTAGCTTGTCATCCCCGTGATAAGAAGCAAGCAAAATGTTCAAGTGCTGCCAGTATCATTTTTACGCACGGTATACAGAAAACAAGGTAGGCTCGTTAGAAAAATGACACTGCGAATGTGACGCATATTTTATCGCCACATGTTGGAGTACAAAAGTAAGCGTGCTGCGATCGTAGAGCATCGTCTCGGTTCAGCTTGTGCGAAGATAGCAGTGACGTCACATGTTTACATCATGAGCATCATTTTTTGTGTTCTTTCCAACACAGTAAAAAATAAAAAGTAATATCACATCAGATTAGATTCACATCATCGCCGTCGTAAATATCATGTTTTATTACATCTGAGTGTTGTAACAAAAAGTTGACGTACTTGATTTTTCTTTTTCAAATCAAAGCAATGTAATTCTTTTTCGACGTAATATTATTGATGTAACTGGGAAAAGCGACGTAAAAACCGGTCAGAATGAATCCCGCTTTCAGCAGCGGGGTTAGGGGTATTCGGATTTTTTTTTATGCTCGAAAATACATTTTCAGATGCAATAACTTCAAACCCTATTTATTCAAAACGCATTTTATTGTATCCACAAACACTTAAACCTCAAATTTGCAATTTTTAATTTCAGATTTTTAAATTTTAAAAAATTTACTTTAAGTTCCATGTTTAAATTTTAATTTTTTAATTTTTAATTTTAAATTGGAGGATCCTCCAGCAATACCTTCGTGTTTCGTTTCGACTGTCTTCCAGTGCGGTTGATTCTGCACTCTCTTTTTGTGCGGTGATTCGCTTAAAAGTAGAACAATAGAACCAGTGCAGTGTCCGCGGTCGAAACAAATGTGTAGTGTATAAAAAGTGCTGCAGATCCTGAAGACGCGTGCAGGTTCGTGCATGCAAGTGCTGATCGATTGTTGTCAAGGGCAATGCCCTTGCTAATATTTCGATTAAGTCTATGTAAACGCTCAAACATGTTTAGCGTCACAGTTATTGAGGAGATGTAAGGTTTTGATAAACTGTAAATTTATTTGCACACGCACGCACCCACACAAAAGCACACACACACATTCACATATATACACATATACATATACACAAATACACAATACACATATACATACATACACTGATGGACACTAGTATTCGTCATGTTTTCATAGTGATCTCTATTATAACATGACGAATGCTTTTGTCAATCAGTGTACACATATAAACACACATACACACGCATTTACACACATACATATATACAGGGGGCAGCAGGGACTTTGTCCAAGGGCTTGACGACCCCTCCCCATGGCCACTGCGAGTTAGACCGGGACCATCGTCCCTAACCCCTAATCCCAAGGCGTCAAGCGACCCGTGCCGAGGGGATGCATGGCCAGGGGGGTGAAATAATAAGCTAGGCCTTTAACGGAGCCTGTGGGGTACCTGGGCACCCTCCACAGTAATTGTCCCTTACCGCGTTATGCTGGGCTCTGGCGTGGTGGACCTCTTTTCCCGAGCAACTCGTGGGACCAAAATGGAAAACCAAGTCAATTCTTCAATTAGTGGTAGTAGTGTAGGCGACAACCCCTTCGCAAGAGGTGGGTTGTTCAGGTCTCCGCCTAGGAGGCCAGAGGCAATAGTCGGCAGCTCAGTGCGCAGCGCCAGCGTGGGTCACTCAACCTTCCTCTCGGCTATAAAAACGCCGGAAGGGGTTATCGACGGCCCATGGCTTGTGAAGGCGATGAACCGCAAACGCGATGGGCTTTCGGCCTTCGAGGTGGCGACGGAACAGCTGGACGCCATCATCGACTTTGCGTCATCGAAGCATAATATCAGCAAGGACCTCAAGAGGAGCTTGCAGAAACTTCGAAAGTCGATGCTGGACGCCAAGCTGGAGAGGGCGGTCGGGACGGCCAAGTGTAAACCCGTGAAATCGGTGGAGTCGAGGTCTACCCAGACTGAGGCCCAAGGATTCGCGGACTCGGGCAAGGTCGAGTCGACCGAAGGCGTGCCAGCTAAGACGGTGGTGCCAAAGTCTACCCAGACTGAGGCTCAAGTATTTGCGGGTACGTCGGGGTGACTACTCCAACAGAGCAGACACAAAAACGGGGAGACAGTCTCCAGGGATGAGCTCCTGGGGCCGCTCCAAAACGCGGAGGGTTACTACCCTGAACAAGGGTAGTGGGGCTGGGAAGCTGAACCCCGGTCAGGTACCTCCAAAACCGGGGGAGGAAGGACCTGGAAAGGTCCGTCCACTCAGGCAAGACGGTGGTAAGGGGTTACGGCAGGCTGAAAGTTCTCATCCGCACCAGACCAGGGAAATAGAGGGGAATGACGCCTCCTGGACCCTGGTCAAGAACAAGAGGAAACCGAAGACGTCAAGGGCCGAAAAGAAGGCCCAGGCGAATGAGGGTAACAAGAAGTCTAGGGTAGGCGCCAATCGCTCCAGGGGCGATGCCCTAGTCATCACGGCGGACGAGGCTAAGTACTCGGATGTTTTGAAGGCGATGAGGAGTGACGTCAAGCTCGGTGAACTCGGCGCCGACGTACGTCGAATAAGACGTACCCGGATGGGCGAGATGATACTCGAGCTGAAGCGGGGCGTCTCGCAAAGGGCGCCGCCTACAAGAAGTTGGCGGAGGAGGTCCTAGGCGAGACGGTCAAGGTGAGGGCACTCACGACGGAGGTGAATCTAAGGGTTAAAGACCTGGACGAGATCACTGAAGTCGAAGAGCTCGTCACGGCACTGCGGCGACAGTGTGAAGTGGAGACGCCCACCGCAGCCGTTCGGCTACGGAAAGGTCCGGCAGGGACGCAGGTAGCATTGGTTCGGCTATCTGCAGCGGACGCCTCCAAGGTAGTCAAGTTAGGGAGCGTCAAGGTGGGATGGTCGGTATGCCCTGTGCGCATATACGAGCAACCCGAAGTTTGCTTCAAGTGCCTGGAGCCGGGGCACAAGCAATGGGACTGCAAAGGCCCTGACAGAAGCAATCTCTGCCGACGCTGCGGATATAAGGGGACATAAGGCACAATGCTGCACGAACCCTCCCAATTGTTTGATTTGTTCCAGCAAAGCTGTGAACAGCAAGCACCCCATGGGGGCCTGATGTGCCCGGCGTTTAAGCGTGCTGCAAAATCAAAGTGCAGGTAAAGCAGCTGGCTTGCTCGGCTTCGCCCGAGTGTTTGGTGTGCGCAGGTTTAGAGGAAACGGCGGAACACGTGTTGTTCGTGTGCTCACGTTTTCGCGCAATGCGTGACCACATGCTTGCCACATGTGGTCTGGACACTACCCCGGACAACCTAGTTCGGAGGATGTGTAAAGATGAAGTTGGCTGGAACGTCGTTTTATCGACTATCGCTCAAATCGTCTCGGAGCTACACAGAAGGTGGCGCGTGGACTCAAGGATGGCTAGTTCAGGCGCAAATAAGAGGTGGTCCAAGGGATCGGAGTCGGCTTCATGGGTCATACCGGTGGTCATGCTCTGTGGTCGAACTCGATCCTTTTATCGAACAAGTGGCCGCGCGAAGAACAACATGGTATCGTCGCTTTCGCGGCGTCGGTCAACCGGGCGGGTTCCGAGCCCGAGGACGGAAAGGGTCCTCGTCAAGGCTGGGGCAGGCGTAGGCCTCGCGTCGGCAAGTCCCTCTGTGTGCTGGCGAATAGGCCCTATCGCAGAAAGGTCAATTTGGGGTGCACGCGGCATCATCATTCTTGATACCAGTCGTGCAGAGGGAAGCAGGCGCGAAGTCGACCCTGCCCACCTTCCGAGGACATAGGGCGTGGTAAGGCCACCTGGAAAGCCGGCAATGCGCTGGCACGATACCATGGTGTTCTTCTAAAAAAGCGAGTCACGATGTTCGATGCTGCAAGGACACGCAGCTAACCTCGAGGGTGCGTTATGCACTGGCCCCCTTTGAAGCATTACTTTCTGGTTGTACCGAAGGGACGATGGGCTTTGGCAATGGAAACGGTTTAGCTGGTCGGGGATGCAGCCCTGCCTCCCTCATTGGAGGTGGCCCCTAACCCAGCACTTCCTGGTCAACCCAGGATGTCTGTGAGCAGATTCCCCCTCCATTGTTTAGGAAGAAAAAAAAAACATACATATATACACAAACATTCATATACATAATATATAAACACGCACACGATTTTTATTATATATTAGGTATCTATATTATTGAAAGCGTTTGGTACGGGAGGTCCACGCTTTCTTCCTTTCCCCTTGATTCCAAGATATTAAGTGACTTTAGGTATTCCTGAAGTCATTCAATATCTAGGAGTAATCTCTGCGGTACATACTGCGTAGTTGGCCTGGCCATATGAAAAGAAAAATGACGAAATTCAGAAACCGTCATTTTCCAGGATGCTTTCAAGTATTGGCTACGCAAGTATGAGATTAGATTAGATTAGGAGGATCCTCCAGCAATACGTTCACAAATTATTCCTCAAATTCTTCCCTCGGATGATCCTCCAGAGATTTTTCCGGAAGCTTGTTCAGGAATTCTTCCGAAAGTCTCTCCAGGGAGTTCCTCCAGGAATTCTCCGCAAGTTCTTCCAGGAATTTCTCAAGAATTTCCTCCAGAAATTGTTCCGGAAGTTCCTCCAGGAATTCCTTCGGTAGTTCCTCCGGGAATTGCTCCATAATTTCCTCCAGGAATTTCTGCGTCAGTTCATCCAGGAATTCTTTGGGAAGTTCCTCCAGGAATTCCTTCGGAAGTTACTTTAGGAATTCCTTTGGAAGTTCCTCCAGGAATTCCATTGGAAGTTCCTCCAGGAAATCCTTCGGAAGTTCCTTCAGGAATTCCTTTGAAAGTTCCACCAGGAATTCCTTTGGCAGATCCTCTAGGACTTCCTTTGGAAGTTCCTCCAGGAATTCCTTCGGAAGTTCCTCCAGGAATTCCTTCGGAAGTTCCTACAGGAATTCCTTCGAAAGTTCCTCCAGGAATTCCTTCGGAAGTTTTTCCAGGATTTCCTTCGGAAGTTCCACCAGGGATTACTTCGGAATTTCCTCCAGGAATTCCTTCGAAAGTTCCTCCAGGAATTCCTTCGAAAGTTCTTCCAAGAATTCCTTCGGAAGTCCTTCAGGATTTCCTTCGGAAGTTGCTTCAGGATTTCCTTCGGAAGTTCCTCCAGAAACTCTTCAGAAGATCCTCCAGAAATTCCTTCGGAAGTTTCTCCAGAAATTCCTTCGGAAGCTCCTCCAGAAATTCCTTCGGAAGTTCCTTCCTCCAGTAATTCTTTCTGAAGTTCCTCCAGAAATTCCGTCGGAAGTTCCTCCAGGAATTCCTTCAGAAGTTCTATCAGGAATTCCTTCGGAAGTTCCCCCAAGAATTCCTTCGGAAGTTCCCCCAAGAATTCCTTCGGAAGTTCCTCCAGGAATTCCTTCGGATGTTTCCCCAGGAATTCCTTCGGAAGTTCCTCCAGGAATTTCTTCGGAAGTTCTCCAGGAATTCTTACGGAAGTTCCTTCAGAAATTCCTTCGAAAGTTCCTGCAGGAATTCCTTCGGAAGTTCCTCCAGGTATTCCTTCGGAAGTTCCTCCAGGAATTCCTTCGAAAGTTCCTCCAGGAGAGAGATGTCAACAATCGTCAACAACACCAATGATTGTAGCTTGATAATGAATCGACTGCTTTGAACGTGTTTACAGCGGCACACTAGGAGTTAACTTTCTGAAATCAGTATGGCGAAAGGCATCTAAGGTTCGATTTCTCAAAATTAAGCACCTTCATCGAAAAAATATTTGGTAGGCGTAGTAGCGAACACCTTCCTACATAACAGGTACCAAAAAGTTTTTCATGAAAAGTTCCTAATATGGAGAAAACCCGCGTTAGATGTCTTTCGCCATACACATTTCTGGCGGTTAACTCATGCTGCCTATTTTGCGCATATACTATAGCGCCTGAATGTGATAGCGGCGGGTCGAAAATCAGCCACTGCCAATAATTCATTATTATGAAATTAAATAGTGATCAAAAGCGTTTTGGTCTATGTGCAAAAATAGCTAATGTTTTTTGGCATTTTGTGCACACACATACACACACACATACGCACACACGGACAGACAGCCATTTGTTCTGCTCGTCGAGCTGAATCGATTGGCATATAACACTATGGGTCTCCGGAACTCAATTATCAAAAGTTCGTTTTCGGAGTGAAATGATAGCCTTTCGGTACAAATTTGTTGTACGAGAAAGGCAAACATGAAATCTAGAACAGCTGCTGGGAAAATTAATGTTTCAGATTCTTATTCAAACTGACAGCCCCGAACGATTCGAATCACTGCTGATTTTACTCTTATGGTGCACAATTTGAAACATTTCCTATCTAGCAATATAATTTATTTTTCAACTTATTATGAATGCAGAAATAAGGAAAACAAGAATTTATTTGATTAGGAGTTTAGTAATTGCTACTCGGAAATTTTCGAACGATAAATTAAAACACACAAAATCAGTAACTTTAGGAATGGGAAAGACGGCTCTATTATTGCCGAGTATGCAACAGGATACAATGTAAATGTTTTTTTTTTTGTGTCTTTATTAAAGAGACTTTCAGCCCGAGGCTGGCTCGTCTCCGCTCAATGTAAATGTTGTCAAAGATGGCATTTAAAGTAATCTGGATGAAAGCTACAATGCTGATGTTTCCACTTCGGTGCAAAGGCTTAAAGTGATGGGCATGTGTGATAAATTATTCTACGGCGACTTCATCGAGATTTAAAAAAATCAAAATGAAGACATCGCTATAAATAAAGTAAAGGTTATCAGGACGTACGAAAATCCACGTTTCAAGTAAAACAAATACAATGTTGTGATTGAAGTCGATAAGGATACTCGTAGTTGCTTGTTGACCGCAAAGAAAGTGAATATAAGGTTTGATCGGTGCCTTGTAGTTCCCGAAAATAGTGTTGTAAGATGTTTCCAATGTGGAGAATTTGGGCCCATGAGTACGGAATGCAAGAAAAGTGTTGCGTGCTCTAAATTGCAGCGAAGGTCATAAAACATCTGATTGCACGTCAACTGCTTTGAAATTTACCAGTTGTTTGAAAATGAATAAAGAACGTAAAATGAATCTGGACGTAAACCACGGAGCATTTAGTACTGAGTGTAAAGTTTATGAAAGGTTATTTTATCGTAAAAAAGCAGCTTACGTTTCAATGAATAGCAACCAAGTTCCAAAAGAAATGTGAGTAATGTAGATATTTTGTATTTGAATATTGCTGCTTTGCTTACAAACTACGTTGCACTACGTAGCATTGTAGAAGATAAACGTCCTCTTTTAGTTTTGTATCTGAAACTCATATTGTTTTGTATCTGAAACTCATATTGTTAACATAGAAGCATTTGATCAATACCGGGTTACAGTGTTGCTGCTTGTCTATCACATTCGAGACACACTGGCGGAGTTGCAATTTATGTCAGAGAATCAGTTCAATTCAAGCTTCAATTGAACGATGCTCGCGATGGTAATTGGTTCTTGGGCATTGCAGTTGTACGTGGCATGAAGTTGGGTAATTACGGTATTTTATATCACTCTCCCAGTTCAAATGACCAGCATTTTTTAGAGATTTTGGAAAACTGGTTAGAGTCGTTTATAGATCCTAGTAAGTTAAATGTAATTGCTGGCGATTTTAATATCAATTGGTGTGACGATTCAAATTCGAATCATTTGAAGCGTTTTTTAGTTTAAAACAAAAAGGAAATGAATATACTTACGCGTATTTCTCGGTACAGTAGAACTTTGATTGATCATGTTTACTCTAACTTCGATTCTGTCACTAGTGTTACGAATTGCACTGAAAATACTATGAACGTTCATACTACTAGATCATAAATTATGCGCATGGCCTCTAAGGGCATGGATGGGCACCATGGATTGCTATTGGTTTCGTACCAAGCGTAATTGACTTGGTAGACCAGGGCTCTAAAATCCAAAATGGTTTGGAGAACCTAGAACATCTGTAGAAATATTGTCTACATTCACGATTCACCATTACTGAAATAGTACATAGGTACATTTCTGAGAAAAAAACAGCAATAAAATCGTTCATTCGCGACGATCCTTCCTCCGACGATTACAGGATGTAGGTGTGGCCGATCAACAATCTGAGGTCAGTTTCGAAGAAATTATGAGCTGACGATTATTTTGTTATATATGTGAATTTGGCTGTGGAATGCCCGAGATATTACCAAATCAAATCCGAGTCAATATGACCCGAACACCGTAAGTGTGAGTTTTTTTTTATCCCTTCAGGAACGTCGTACAAAGTAGTTCAACATAGAACATAGTTTTCCACGAAGTAGGAAAAGTCAAGAAGTTTCAGATCTTCATTGCGTTGCGCTAAAAAGCTATAACAATTTGAAAATGCGAACACGTTAGGAAGGTTAATTACAATTTTTTGCTGTATAGTAATGGAAAGTTAAGTAATTCATATCTGTGATGGTAATCAGATCGTTTTTATTCTTGCAAATCTGATTAAATTGTTAGTACATTAAATTCAATTAATTATCTTAAAGGTAAATCGTCTAGCTCAAACCTTTGTAGGGGTATGTGGCGGGACCATCATCATCATCATCATCAAAACAAATCCATCTATTTTGAAAGAATATTAACAATCTAACCCAACATCCTTTTCCAAATGCCAGCAAGCTGGAAGCACTGTTCCGCCGATGCGCCAATTCCACCAGGAAGCATTCTTGCAGGACACGACATTGACAAATCGCCTATTTTCATAGGCCGTGCCTACCACAAAGGTGACCATCTGCCGGGCAAAGTGATTCCAAGTAAGGGATCTGCTTACGTTTGTTACGGAGGTAAGGAAATTCGAAAGAGTGGCTTTGAAGTGCTGTGCAACGGTAATGTTGATTGGGTACCAGCCAAATTTGGAATCGTTCCTCGGAATGCAGTTCTCGGTGGTCAAACTTCAACGGGAGAAAAACTCTACATTGGACGAGCCCACTGGATGGGCAGTTTAACCCCAGGAAAGGTGCATCCGAGCCACCAAACGTTGTATATTCCATTTGACGGAAAAGAGATATCAATTCAAAACTATGAAGTATTGGTTGAAAACTAAAAGTATTATGTTATAATTGAATCATTTGTTTAACAAACTGAATATATCCATTTTACACAATTTCAAGAAAACAACAAAAAACTATTTTTGTAGGTACAATTTGGTACCGAATCTTTCGATTTCTTTGGCCAAATTCAACAGCCTGGGGCACTTCCAGTGCGAAAACTGTAAGCAGGACTCCATAATTGCTTTGTGCGTGCACATATGTAGTTTCTCAAACCAAAAGAATTTTTTTCATACATTCCATAACATTATTTTTTTTTCGTATTTTATGGCACTATACGTGTTTTTGGACGATGATTCAGAATATATTTTTATATCTCATTTTGGACAAAAATGTAACATATGCAGTTTCTCAAACAAACGGTTCAACTATAAACCCGATAAATTTATACAATGTCAATCGATTTGAACGAATAAACATTAAAAATCACAATCCTTTGTCGTGTCTTGGTCTTTTGCTACTTGATCCAACAGCACTAGCTCATATGTAATGATGGTACCGGCCATCTGTAATGGAAATAGGAAATCATAAAAATTACATCTCTTGGGGACAAGCATCCCGGAATACAAAACTAAATGCACTCGTGTTTTCAAAAGTACCCGCCCAAGCAACCAGAAGTTCAGATTTCACTTAAATTTACTCTTAGCCGAACTAATTGGTTCACTATGGTTCACATCAAGTTCCAAGCATCCTTTACGGAACTTTAAAGATCACTTTTACGCTCCCACCATACAAAACAATACTTAAAATGATAGCTGATTAAGCCAAAATAGCCCTTCTTATCCGAACTTCTGATTGCTTGGGCGACGTAGCAGAGCTGGAATAATAAAAATGACAGGGGATCCTTGAAAACGCGAGTTTTGGATTCCGGAAGACTCAAGGTCCTTAAAGGATATCGTCACACTTACAGCAAGTATCAGAGGGCGCGTGATAAAGAAAAATCGTTTTCCAGAAAAGGCAATGCTTTTCAGCGATACGTGATCCAATAATCGCTGTAAATCAAGGTTCCAGCTTGACGTTGCAAAGTCGCGCAATAGCTCCAGTGGTTTTAACGACGTTTCATAGATGGACGATGACACATACAGCATTGTGAAACACCGGCTGATGAGAAACAGCAACGAGTACCAATAGTAGAATGTTGTGACAACAGTTTGTTTGGGGCTGAAAAAAAGATAGCAGATAAGATCATTAGATATACCTATCATAATACCAGGTAAGGAGGAATGGAATGTAAACATTTATGCAATTGCCCCAAGGGCTTTCCATATACCACGTGGACAGGTTTTTATCAGTTTCAGAAACCCCCTCCCTCAGCGTGGAAAATTTCTCATATAAATTTTTCAAAATTTATGTGGACCGTGCACAATCCATGGATGGATCGGGTGATGTGCGTTGTTCGAGTTTCAGGGTCATTCTCGAGTCCCTTCGAAACGCGCAGCGGGTTACGGTAAGGTGATGGTCTTTCGTGTCTGCTATTCAACATCGTTCTGGAGGGAGTAATAAGAACAGCAGGGATTGACACGAGTGGTACGATTTTCACGAAGTCCATCCAGTTATTTGGGTTCGGCGACGACATTGATATTATGCCACGTAACTTTGAGAGGACGGAGGAAGCCTACGTCAGACTGAAAAGTGAAGCTAAACGGATTGAACTAGTCATCAACACGTTGAAGACGAGGTACATGATAGGAAGAGGCTCAAGAGAGGACAATGTAAGCCACCCACCACGAGTTTGCATCGGTGGTGACGAAATCGAGGTGATTGAAGAATTCGTGTACTTAGGCTCGCTGGTGATCGCCGATAACGATACCAGCAGAGAAATTCGGAGACGCATCATGGCAGGAAATCGTGTGTTCTTTGGATTCCGCAAAACGCTCCGATCGAATAGAGTTCGCCGCCGTACTAAATTGACTTTCTTACTTGATACTTGATGGGCTACAGCTCTTCGATGAACCTACGCCGAATGAAGTATCCTTCTCCACTGGACTCGATCCTGGGCAAATCGCTTCCAGTCGCCCTGAACATTGAGCGCCCTCAGGTCCTCTTAAACTGCAGAAAGCCATCGTGTACGCGGTCTTCCACGAAGCCTGCGGCCTCTTCCGGGTTCTCTACTAAATATTATCTTCGCTTGACGTTCTTCCGGCATACGAACAACGTGACCAGCCCACCGTAGTCTGCCGTGTTGAATAAGCTTAATAATATCCAGCCCTTTATACACCTGGTACAACTCGTGATTCGTGCGACGCCGCCAGATACCGTTCTCCTGTTTACCGCCGAGTATTGTCCACAGCATCTTACGCTCAAACACTCCGAAAGCTTTCCGATCAGACTCCTTTAATGTCCATGTTTCATGGCCGTATAAAGCCACCGGAAGAATCAGAGTAGTATGAAGCGCGAGTTTTGTTTTCGTATGCAGACTACGGGACTTAAGCTGGTTACGAAGTCCGTAATAAGCCTTATTTGCTGCTGCAATACGTCTTTTCACCTCGCGGATAACATCATTATCGCACGACACTAATGTTCCAAGATACACAAATTCTTCTACCACTTCAAATTTGTCACCATCTAGCATCATTTCGCTACCACCACCACTAATGAACTCACGTTGATTGCCAGCAACCATGTACTTCGTTTTGCTGATATTGATCGTGAGTCCAATCCTCGCTGTCTCCCTCTTAAAAGGCACAAAAGCCTCTTCCACGGCATGGCGATCAATCCCGATAATATCGATATCGTCCGCAAATCCCAGGAGCATATGCAATCTTGTGATAATGGTACCGCTTCTTTGCACACCAGCTCTCCTAGTCGCTCCCCCGAGCGCTATATTGAACAGTAGATTTGAAAGTGCATCACCCAGCTTCAATTCATCTAAGGTAACAAATGATGTCGATATTTCATCCGCAACCCTTAAACTTGATTTCGATCCGTCCAACGTTATACGAATTACTCGTATCAGTTTCGCCGGAAAACCATGTTCAAGCATAATTTGCCATAATTCATTCCGTTTCTCTGAATCGTACGCCTCCTTGAAATCAATAAACAGATGATGTGTCTGCAAGTTGTACTCCCGGAATTTATCAAGGATTTGTATCAGGGTAAACATTTGATCCGTCGTTGATCGGTCCTCACGAAAACCTGCTTTTTATTCGCCGACGAAGGACTCTTCAAGCGGTCTCAATCTGTTGAACAGAATACGGGACATAATTTTGTACGCCGAATTAAGGAGGGTTATTCCTCGGTAATTGGCGCACTCCAGTCTGTGCCCCTTCTTAAAGAGAGGGCAAATAAGGCCGTCAAACCAGCTAGCAGGCATTTCCTCGTTTTCTCATATTTTCGACATAATATGCTGCAGAACTTCATAAAGCTGCTCATGTTTGAGAAGTTTAGCCGGGAGCTGGACCTTCCCCGCAGCCTCATCTCATCTAGTGTTGGCAACTCCACAGCTTGTCCATCGTCGCTAATATTTATTCTATTACCGATTCACCGTCACTTCCACTATTCAACAAAGTCTCGAAGTGTTGCTTCCACCTGGCAGCCACTTCTATTTTATCTGTCAGCAAATTCTCTTGTTGGTCGTTGCACATGACGGGAGATGGCGCTGTCTTTCTCCGCACGCCATTGACACACTCATAAAACCTCCACATATCGTTCTGATCCATTTTTTCCTGCGCCTCACTAATAACTTGTTCTCCATACTCTTTCTTCTTCCTGCGGTGGAATCGTTTTTCGGCTGCTCTTGCTTCCTTGTACCGATCTCTATTCGATCGGATACCCGACACCAACATCCGGCTTCTGGTAACGTTCTTCTCGTCTGTCACTCTCTGACACTCCACATCGAACCAACCCGTCCTGGGTCGCCTTTGTGCAGTACCTACCACGTATCGTGCTGTTGTGCTGATGGATCGACTCCCATAGATCGTTGATGTTGTCGCTAACGTTGGTAGCACTTATCCGTTCGTCGAGCTTCTGGCGGTACTCAGCCGATACTCCTTCCGCCGACAATCGCTGGATATTGTAACGCATCTTTCGGTGTGATCTTTCGTTCGATACAGTTGACAACCGTGATCGAATTTTACTGACAACGAGGTAGTGATCAAAGTCAATGTTCGAACCTCTGAATGTCCGCACATCGATAACATTCGAGAAATGGCGCCCATCCACCAGAACATGGTCCATCTGTTTGCAAGTTTCACCATTTCGGTGTCTCCAGGTGTGCTTTCGGATATTCTTTCGTTCAAAGTAGGTGCTACTGATGGCCATCCCTCTGGCAGCAGCGAAATTTATTAGCCTTAGGCCGTTGTCGTTGGTAGCGGAGTGAAGGCTCTCCCTATCATTTATGGGACGGAAAAAGCCCTGTCTACCGACATGAGCGTTAGCGTCTCCGATAACAATTTTCACGTCATGCTTTGGGCACTCTCCATAGGCTTTATCAAGACATTCATAAAACGTGTACTTCACGTCGTCGGATTTATCGTTTGTCTGTCTCAACACCAGGGCCGGATTTATGGGGGGGCCGGGGGGGCCGTGGCCCTGGCCCCGGGCCCCCACAATTCTTATGTACCAAAACCAACCTTTTTTGTACATTTTGGGGCCCCCACATACCGTCGGCCCCGGGGCCCCCTTCCGGCTAAATCCGGCCCTGCTCAACACACAGATTCGTTTGCTAATGGGTTTCCACCGCATCACTCGCTTCATCTGCTGGCCCATCACTACGAAACCAACTCCATGCTCTGCTTTTCCGCCGCCACTGTGATAGATGTTATACTTGAATGCAGTGTTGGTCGTGGGGTCCACGGCTCGGAATTCATGTTCTCCGGATCTAGGCCATCGGACTTCTTGAATAGCGGCCACGTTCACTCCAACCTTCTGCAGTTCACGAGCCAGAAGGCTCAAGAGCTGAGCAGAATGGATACGTTTGCGTGCGTTTTGACACTTTTCCCATGGCAAAACTGTCAAAACGCACGCAAACGTATCCATTCTGCTCAGCTCTTCACTCGTCCAGGATCGTCATTTAGGATCCTGACATTCCAGGTACCGAGTTTCCAATCATAGTCCTTATTTCGTTGCCGGGTCGGTTGCCAAAAATAACGTTCTCTTTTTCTTCTATCTCCATTTTTCGTGGTATTTGCGGGGCTTCAGTAAGCTTCCTTACCGGGGTCGCGTTACCTACATCGCGCTGCCACCTTAGGTATAGCTGACGTGATACAGCATTTCGTTGATCAGTCGCTGGGTACCAGGCAGACGCTGTTTGAGCTGCACCTCCAGGTGAAAAGACGCTCGAGGCGTACCTTCTCACTCTAGCTGATGTCAGAAGGACAACACTGCTCAGGCTGCACTACTAGCCAAGTACACAACCCTTAGCTGGCGGTCTTTTGTCATCGGACGACCCGTGGAAGCGTGAGATAGGAACTTGTGGGGACCAGTGCACTGTTAAGCGCTCCTTCCTTGATGTCTACCCACCATTTTGCAGCCCTGACTATCTACAAAACGCTTATTAGACCGGTAGTTCTCTACGGACACGAGACCTGGACGATGCACTGGAAGTTTCCGAAAGGAAAGTGCTGCGTACCATGTTTGGTGGGGTGCAGATGGCGGACGGTACGTGGAGGAGGCGAACGAACCACGAGTCGCATGAGCTGCTGGGAGAACCATCCATCGTTCTGTAGCCGGCACGGAGCGATCCGTATCAAAAAGCACGTGGCTTAAGCGCCACTCCACAAGGGAGACCACGGCCCAATTGATTTTGCCCGGATGAGACTCTCTCAAGGCGAGTCCATTTTAATTTTCCCGATAAGGATTTATGGATCGGTCCAGCCAGCAACAACGAAGAGTGCCAAATCGGGTCCACCCTATCCTCCCTCTATACCGTACAGCCACACCATACACTCAAAGAGTCGGTGAGAGCCCACCAGAACCTAATACACTTTAAGTGGGAGTGCGTCTCATCATCGGCAGACATCATCTCCTCTCACCAACAACCATCAATGAGTTGGAAGCAACATGATACACCACAGTCAAACTCGCAAAGAGGACGGGACTCGAAACTAACAACGCGTTGTGACGTTAAACACAATCAATTAACTAAATGGCTAGGGAGACACATTGAAACATTTTATTTACTAACAACGGAAACATTTATTGTCTTAATACTAACAGGGGCACATATTGGTTCGGGGTTTGTGTTTCGTTCGTACCATTCATGTCTATCTCCTATTTTGTGTGCGTTTTCTCTTCCCTAGCTCTCTCTATATTCTGACTGTGTGCTCTGTGCTTGATGTTTACAGTGACGTCATTTTATCTCGCAGCGCAGCTGCTAACTAGCCTGCGCTCCTGCTACTCGACGATAATTTTCGGTGGTGGCAAAAACGGGCTCACGCACGCATTTTCACGGGTCCGTGATGGCAGACCCAAGCGTTGGTCGGCAGGCTTTCCGACTCGCGAAAAAATGTTTGGCTTTAGCAGCACATTTGGGTCATCAGTCTAGGACTGGCACAAAAAACGTTCCTCCGCGGCGCCCTCCTCGGACGCCGCACTCCAATCAAAAAAAGGTTTGTTGACTCACCGGTTTGTATGGGCTTACTGACCCAGTCGATGACCTGCCGGTGGGGTCGACGCTCCCGGCTTGTTGACGCTGGTGATTGCTTCTCAATGAAGCCGACGCGGCGCGATGGCGATTGCTTGCCGGCGGTTTGACGGACCGGCTAGTGGGCTTCGTCCACGTGGAAGTCCCCGTGCCTTCCCAGACCGATATGGTAACGGATCGGTCCGCTTCTGGCTGGCTGGTAGTTGCCAGGAATATTCCGTCCGTTTGAGGGGGGGTGGTCTCGTCGCGCTTGGGTGCGATAGTTTGCTGGGGGTGGAAGATATCAAGCCAATATGGCCGAATAAACACTTGAGCACGAACACATTATCACATTAGAGCAAAACTTTACCTTTGCTATAGGTTCTCTGTCTACTGTCGCACACAAAATCTAAACGCACACTTTCTGCCTAGTTGCTAAGGAACGAACAATAATTAATTAAATAATTACATTTAAAATCACATTAGCACATACTTTAGAACAATCGCAATAATAACTGACAAACGCGGACACTTCCAACTTATTGGATGATCACGGACGAAATGATTGAGCCCGTGAGTCCTCAGATCAAGGAAGGTGGGCTCGGACACAACCGGAAATACGTCATTTCCCGACTCCCTTCGTGTACGATCGTGACCTTATTGGCACGATGGATAATTGACACGAAAGTTGTGCTGCTTTCCCTCTCCCACCTTATCCGAAAAACAAATGGCCTCGACCTTGGAGAGCTTGGCTAAATGATAGTGCCCGTTTGCCTACGTCAAGGGACAATTATGTAAATTAATTGGCGATTGAAAGATGTAACTGCTTACAATCTACCTTATTTACAAAAACTATATACAAATTTATTCACAATATTCCTGACTGCTACATTGCACCAGGGCTATTTTACGAAAATTTGGTTTAAGGAGTTAAACCAAATTTTCGTAGTGGAAAACTGTACAGAAACTTTCATTTTATCATATTTACATTCCCTTAACTCGAGCTTAAACTTATAGTATTCTATTCATCCGGGTTCCTAACATATTTACCAAGAAAAAAATCTAAATTCAACGAAACAAATTATTCAACTAACTTTATTTACAAAAATTATCTACAAAATATTCACAAAACATAGGTCATCCCAATGGAAGATCAACGTTGTTTGACGTTCTCGTAGCGGGTGTGTATACAGACACAAACAAACTCTCAAATCACAACATAATGTAAAACGGCATTACTACTGAGACCTCTCAGTCTCCGTAGAAGCCAAACCATAACAACACACCATTAAAGAAAAGCATATCAATTCTCAATGACAACATATACATAACAGGTACACACCGAGAGACGAACACCAAACCTCATTGTTGGTTTCTTGTCCCATACCGATATGACCGCACATAAACATTACCTCAACAAAACTGGTTCATTCAGATTCGAAACTACACCATTCCTTTTCGTTGGTTTTGCGCTTCTCTTCTGAATTCACCGAAACTGCCTTGCCTAACATATACTACCAAGCCTGATACCTGGAATCCGCGTATCTGTGTAGGGCAAAACGTAAACATAAACCACATAAACACTCACCACACGTATTAGCACACCAGAGAGTACTCTAGCTCTCGCTAACACATGCGTAAGAAACATAAACTCTCCGAAAACAATCATTCCAATAACATTTCAAACGCCGATGCTTTTCCCCAGCTCTGCAGAAATATTATTCAATGAAAGGAAATTGGACCACTCTATATTTTCTCTCAGAGAGAAACTCTCTAATCACTCACGACACTCATACACTGATATACCCACCCACTGAGAGAAACGTCAAACCTAAATGTAAACATTGATAAGTGCAGTGCAAACAGTGGATTCTTGTAAGTTTTTAGTAATTTTCTTTTAATTACGGATTAAAACGGATTCAGTCACTGACTGACGGGAAGTATTTGACCAGTAAGTAATCGTATTTTCCATTTTTTTATAGCAGTGTGGTGCAAATATGACGGGAACGCTTCAAACGAAGGTTGGCTCCGCGTAAAGCCAATTTGAATCGAGTACTGAACCGACCTTTCTTGAAGACTACCCCACCGGTCGGATAGGGCAGTTCCAGGAGAGATCAAAAGGCAGGGGAGTATTATTCCAATTCCTAGGTAAGAGTGTGAATTATTACTAATTTTTTTATTTGATGTTTTAGGTACTACTGGACGGATGGATGGATGACCGCGCAATCAGGGGTGACTTTTGCGACCGGAACATTTGTATTACGAATTTATATAAATATAAATAAAGAACCTATCTATAAAACCTAACATAGAATTAAACTACCTTTGTGAACTACTTTACTAACATTATTTACAAAAATGAGAAAAAAAAATCGAATTCTTTCAATCCTGGGTATTAATTAGAAAAATGTTTAAGAATTTTACTCATCCCTCCCACTTTTGGACAGTACTTTTTGGTACTTTAAAACAGATTTGTTTTTATTTGAAGGTGTTGTTTTTATCGCTCGATTAACTCGGGTTGCTCAACATCGTTTTTCTTTACAGAAAACTTCTGAGTCTCTTTGTTCGATCAGCGTCTGCTTTTTCCCATTGGCAGACTCACGAATTAAACTTCCCCTTACGGGTACTGCTCGTCATCCCGCTACGGCTCTGAGCTTCTGCTAAAAGATCATCACCCGGGAACTATTCCAGGGCTCTCTGTTACTTCCGGTCGAGGGGAACACGAAAAAGAACAACATCTTCTTAAACAATTCTTTTCTTAAAGAACCAATTCTTTCTCCAGCGCATTGCAAAGCCTCTTCTTGGACTGAATGGCAGTCCAAGGATGCCCCTAGTAAGTAGAAGGTTTTGTAGGGGCCGCAACTGACCCGAAGGTCAGTGCTAGACCTTGCAATGGCAGACAAATATTTCTTTATCCGGAGCACAGCTTCAACGGAGTAATAGTAACTCTTGGGTGCCACCCAAGAGTATCATAGCTGGAGAGGTTTACTTCAATTTTGTGAGACCAGGGCTAGTACTGGCTCGTTGTCGCTGCCTGAGACAGGTACATAGCTGAACAACAGAAAATACTAAGAAGAGAGTTGGAGACTACTGATGAGTAAGATTTTTAAGATCCATATCCTCCATCTCTCAAAGATAACTGCCCATTCCCTCAGCCATCCATCACCAACATTCCTCCTTCCAATTTTCTTCCTTGTTCTTTTCCTCTTTCGGTTGCTTTTTGTGTTGATATTTTCTGCTTTCTTTCTAAAGCTCCTACCAGACTTGTAGGTCGCCTTAATTTCCCTAGGGTGCCCAGCATACTTTGGGTCGTCACCCTCAATGTTTTTCACGCCGTCTGGAATCGATAATTTCTTATCGGTTCCAACAGAAATTTTATCTTCCTCGCAATCTTCTTCTTTTCCTGGAACCTCGAGCTGGGTGGAACACTGATACAGAGACGGAATGGTAGAATTCTTCGATTTAGGTTCCAGCTGCCAAGCTATATGCACCTGTCCCTTTCCTTGTTCCTGTTTCTGATGTACTAACTTTTCTTTAACCTCTTCCACTTCTTCTTTTTTCTTCGCTTCTTCATTTTTCTTCTCGTTTTCCATTCTACGTAACCATCCTATACAATCTCTAATAACGTGATCGAAACTCTCGCAATACCAACACGTTGGCAATTTGTCCTCGTATAGATTTAATCTTCTCCATCTCTCTACAACTTGTATCTGGAATTTAAGTTCAGCAACTTTGGCCTCCAGAGCCCTAACCCTTTTCTTACTCTGCTCGTCTTCTTCCTCCATTTCATACCCTGTTACTATTTCCGTCATTTTCATTCAATACTCTACACCGAACCACAACAAAACGCCTTATTACGCAATACTACAATAACTACACGTTCCATACTATCAACAATATCCCAAAATTTCCGTATTTCAGTAACAAATACCATAACTTTCCACAAACTCTACACTGCATTAACTCAATATTTTCCCAAACCTGATATCTTCCTCAAAACTCCCAAATATTCAACAAAACAGAATAACACTCAAAGACTTTCCACAAAACTATCAATATCGGTAGAATTAATATCTACATACCGGAAACTTAATACAATGACCTAAAAATATTCCATAAATCTACATTAAATTTAAAAACATATTTTTCATAAGAAATTCATCAAAAATTCATCAATCAATAATCCGAAAACCTGCAGTTGGGCGCCATTTTGTAGCCGGCACGGAGCGATCCGTATCAAAAAGCACGTGGCTTAAGCGCCACTCCACAAGGGAGACCACGGCCCAATTGATTTTGCCCGGATGAGACTCTCTCAAGGCCAGTCCATTTTAATTTTCCCGATAAGGATTTATGGATCGGTCCAGCCAGCAACAACGAAGAGTGCCAAATCGGGTCCACCCTATCCTCCCTCTATACCGTACAGCCACACCATACACTCAAAGAGTCGGTGAGAGCCCACCAGAACCTAATACACTCTAAGTGGGAGTGCGCCTCTCATCATCGGCAGACTCTCCCTCTCACCAACAACCATCAATGAGTTGGAAGCAACATGATACACCACAGTCAAACTCGCAAAGAGGACGGGACTCGAAACTAACAACGCGTTGTGACGTTAAACACAATCAATTAACTAAATGGCTAGGGAGACACATTGAAACATTTTATTTACTAACAACGGAAACATTTATTGTCTTAATACTAACAGGGGCACATATTGGTTCGGGGTTTGTGTTTCGTTCGTACCATTCATGTCTATCTCCTATTTTGTGTGCGTTTTCTCTTCCCTAGCTCTCTCTATATTCTGACTGTGTGCTCTGTGCTTGATGTTTACAGTGACGTCATTTTTCTGCGCAGCGTAGTTGCCAACTAGCCTGCGCTCCTGCTACTCGACGATAATTTTCGGTGGTGGCAAAATGGGCTCACGCACGCATTTTCACGGGTCCGTGATGGCGGACCCAAGCGTTGGTCGGTAGGCTTTACGACTCGCGAAAAAATGTTTGGCTTTAGCAGCACATTTGGGTCATCAGTCTACGACTGGCACAAAAAACGTTCCTCCGCGGCGCCCTCCTCGGACGCCGCACTCCAATCAAAAAAAGGTTTGTTGACTCACCGGTTTGTATGGGCTTACTGACCCAGTCGATGACCTGCCGGTGGGGTCGACGCTCCCGGCTTGTTGACGCTGGTGATTGCTTCTCAATGAAGCCGACGCGGCGCGATGGCGATTGCTTGCCGGCGGTTTGACGGACCGGCTAGTGGGCTTCGTCCACGTGGAAGTCCCCGTGCCTTCCCAGACCGATATGGTAACGGATCGGTCCGCTTCTGGCTGGCTGGTAGTTGCCAGGAATATTCCGTCCGTTTGAGGGGGGGTGGTCTCGTCGCGCCTGGGTGCGATAGTTTGCTGCGGGTGGGAGGATATCAAGCCAATCTGGCCGAACAAACACTTGAGCACGAACACATTATCACATTAGAGCAAAACTTTACCTTTGATATAGGTTCTCTCTGTCTACTGTCGCACACAAAATCTAAACGCACACTTTCTGCCTAGTTGCTAAGGAACGAACAATAATTAATTAAATAATTACATTTAAAATCACATTAGCACATACTTTAGAACAATCGCAATAATAACTGACAAACGCGGACACTTCCAACTTATTGGATGATCACGGACGAAATGATTGAGCCCGTGAGTCCTCAGATCAAGGAAGGTGGGCTCGGACACAACCGGAAATACGTCATTTCCCGACTCCCTTCGTGTACGATCGTGACCTTATTGGCACGATGGATAATTGACACGAAAGTTGTGCTGCTTTCCCTCTCCCACCTTATCCGAAAAACAAATGGCCTCGACCTTGGAGAGCTTGGCTAAATGATAGTGCCCGTTTGCCTACGTCAAGGGACAATTATGTAAATTAATTGGCGATTGAAAGATGTAACTGCTTACAATCTACCTTATTTACAAAAACTATATACAAATTTATTCACAATATTCCTGACTGCTACAGTTCACACTGCGAAAATCGGAAGACTGCCGGGCACAGAGCCAGAATGTTGGACAGTAATCCGGTGAAAATGGTTCTCGACAATGATCCGATGGGAACAAGAAGGCGAGGTGCACAGCGGGCAAGGTGGATCGATCAGGTGGAGGACGATTTGCGGACCCTCCGCAGACTGCGTGGTTGGGGACGTGCAGCCATGGATCGAACTGTATGGAGAAGACTTTTATGTATTGCACAGGCCACTCCGGCCTTTGTCTGGTAATAAATTTCAAAAAAATATTTAGCTTGTAAATTTAATTTTTCATGGCTTGTTGAAGTTAATGCTGTAAAGCATCTTCCGAACAAATTTGTATTACAAAAGAAAATTTGACTAAACTTTTTTGGGAAAGATTCGGAACGATCTGGTATCATGTATTAAAACCTTTTTATGTCTACTTTCCGGTGGTTTCCGTGGTGATTTACTTCTAGCAGCTCCAAAGCTAGAAATTGACTGTTACAATGTTGGATTGAGGACACTGTGAATGTTTCAGACCTTAAGGCATGCGCCTCCGAAAGTACTTTAGTAGCATCATAGTATATGTTCGATAACAATTCAACCTCAAAATGAATTTAGCGTTCCAAAATTACTCCTTGGTGAAAAATTCAAGCAACATATTAGGTTTTGTCCTGCATTTGTATGTGGGCCAGCCACTGCGTGTGACGTTCTGATACTTGAAGTTCGATACGCACCTTTTTATGCAATGGGTTTGGTGATGTGTGTAAAGGTCACTGGAATAACAGTGAGTGACTGAGTGCCGTTGGTAATCGTACCGAACCCAACCATATCAATAAAGACAAGAGTTGCTATCTGAACGTGCAGCTTAAAACATCTCGGTGTTACTTGTCTTGAACGACAAGTTAGTTCAAGCATTTTATCGAAGTTAGCTAAGACAAGTTGTTACTAGTTCCTAGTTCTAGTTCTATCAAATACTCAAAATGGAGTTTCCAGGTACATTTGGAATCATACACGACCCCAAGGTATTCAGTAGATAAAGATTGATTGATTTCATCATTCAACAGCTTTAGTTTCAGTTGAGCAGGGTACCGCTTCCTAGAAAACACAACCAACTGAGTTTTTTGCGAAGAAAACTCGATCTCTAAATGTCTGGCCCAAACAGTCAGATTATCTAGGGTACTTTGCAAGACATCTGCACATTGACCTCATAACGAGATCACATCATCATCTGCAAGTTGTCTGAGCGTGCATTGTCCTTCAAAACAATTGTCAATATCTTTCACATAGAAATTATAAAGCAAGGGACTTAAAACATGAACCTTGGGGAAGGCCCATGTAGCTATTTCTGGAAGTTGCCAGAGTGCCGAGTGTGAAGCTCATGTGTTTTCCTGACAACAAATTGTACACGAAATTATTCAAAATAACGGATAATCCACTTCTGTGCAGGTTGACTGACAGCACTTCTATGGAAACTGAATCAAACGCGCCCTCAATATCCAAGAATACTGAAGCCAATTGCTTCTTGTGCGCAAAGGCCAGTTGTATATCTGAAGAGAGCATCGCTGGATAATCGTTTATTCCTTTATCTTTACGAAAACCACACTGAGTATTTGACAGTAATGCATTTTGCTTGACCCAATGGTCGATTCTTGAAAGGATCATTTTAATGACTTTTGATTTCTTACTGCGCGATCCCGGGAAAGACGGTTGCTTCCTATTTTGGGGAAGCCACCGTGTACCACCGTAGACTTCACTTATTCACTAATTTGAACGGTAGTTGAAATAGCAGCCTTTGCAGTGGTATCGGCGGATGTGTCTTGCGATTTAACTATTTCCGGATAAATCTGCTTGGAGCGCTGTACCAACTTCAATTTCTGGGGGCGCTTTCTGTACAACCGGGCAATCTTGTATACCATGGGCAGGAGTCATACCACAATAAGCACATTTTGTGGCTTGTTGCTGGCAGGACTCCTCCCGATGTCTATCGAAACATTTACCACGTGGTTTCTTGTCACAAAACTCGGCAGTATGACCAAGTTGTTTGCAGTTGGCACAAAAAGACGCACCGGAAACAAAATATTCTCTAAATTAACATATTTTGGGAGCATCGAAGCGGCAAACGTCACCCGAAGCGAGTCTGAGTTAGAATATACCATTTTGCAATTTACCGTGTCTACTGAATGCAATTCCTTGCAATCCAGAATATCCACGGTAGACTCCATTGCATTCATTAAGCGACCGTTTACAAGCAAGTACATCCTTGCAAGTCAGGCCCGCTACGTTGATGACACCTTCGATTTCGACCACCCGCGAGGGGACATAAACCAAATATACTACATTGTACGCCTTGTCGTTAGCAATTTCGTTCGCCACCTGATATGTAGGTGCGGTGATTCGTAGTTTTTTTTTCGGTTGATCTGATTGAAGTCAGTCAGTCAGTTATAACCAAATTTAATTAAGGGTCTGTTCACAAATTACGTAACGCTTTTGGGGGGAGGGGGGTGGCCCAACTTGCGTTATACTTTGTTACACCAAAAGGCGGGGGAGGGGGTGAGTAATACCAAACGTTACGCATAACGCGAATAAAACTGTATTTTAAATGTTTTTTCTTTACCACTGATTGAAGTAACTGCTGACATGTCTTGATCAAGACGATGAACACGCATCAACCTATCCTCTTCACTACCATACTACCCATAATTGTCCCATGTTAGTCTTTGTAGTTTTTCTACTTTTTATTTCAAAGCAGGCTTAATTATATTAATTTATAGAAAGACCTCGGAAACGACGCTTTTATTGGTATTGTTTCATAATGAAATCTTCCTAACCAAGCCAAAGTGGATAGAGTCAACCCCGAGTATTTCTAGTAGTATTTCTAGTAGTAGACATAAAAGTATTTCTGATTCTAAACAATTACATTTTAGCACAACCACTTCAACAATTCAATTTAAGAATTATATGTCTTTTGTTATCGCATTAGTCATTACCGAAATCAAGCACATAGCGGGAGTGATATGCGTAAAAACACCAAGCGAATATAACATTTCTTGACGGAACAACCCTGCTTTACTAATTGAATGATCATGGACGTAAATTCTATTTTACGTTTCTACTAGCTGCATTCTTAATATCCTTGGTTTTTTAACATGTGACGTTCCTATTCTAACAGTGTTAAATAAAATACCACAACTTCTGCCAAAACCCACATGCTTCAGAGAAGGAAAAAAATCTATCTTTAAAATTTTCACAGTTACGCGTTACACGGGGGAGGGAGGGGGTACCAAAAATGTTATGATTTGTTACGAGGGGGAGGGAGGGGGTCAAAAACTCAGATTTTTGCGTTACGTAATTTGTGAACAGACCCTAAGTAAAGTAAATGCATTGCATACTTACTCAAAAATGTTGTACAGTTGAACTGAAATGAAGAACATGTCATTCGCACATGATAGCAGAATAATTCTGGACAACTTTGTATCTAGGTATGTCACCAGTTCACTCAGTCGCAGAAAATTTAACCTCAAAGCTCGCCATACTTCCTGCGGTTGTTGATTTCCATTGAAAGACCTTATCCTATCGTTGTACTGTTCGAAGCGTCGCTGTAATGCCAATGACACGCAAATAATGAACACATCCATGTAATGCCACGTGAACTTCGCCACCCGCATCGTAGCTTCAATGGCCACCCCCAACACGGGATGGTATGGAATGAACCGCACAATGTAGGGATGCTCTCGACGGAAGAAGTTGCGCCAGAAATCACTTGCATGGGGGCAGTACTTCATATGGACGACGTTCAATTGGTAGGCCGAAATAAAATTTATCGTATCCTCGACGAAGGCAAAGAAAAACATTGTGAATGCCACACGCTTCACGAGCGAATCCAGCGGGAGACACTTGCCCGTTTCGTAGGGATAGAACAAAAACAACTGCTCGTCACCAGTCCAGCGTTGCATGATGGAGGGCCAATTATGCGCCAGGATAATGAATTCTATCATTGCCATGATGGTCACGGCGTAGTATATAAAGGTAGCTGAAAACAAGTGAATAGAGAATACGCGTTACATCTAAATATGAATGCATGGATATTGTACAATACGCACCAGTTGCTCCAAGTCCGATGGTTCCTCGGTGAATGCGATATGCCAAGAACATGGAAATTATTGCACTCATGATTAGTGTTGTGAGGCAACTGTATACAAAACGCAAGCTTTTTAACGTGAATTTCAACTTTGAAACTGGTTTCCGGAAATATCCATTGATTGGCATCAATGAAAACAGTTGGCCAATGAAGACAATAGGAGCTAAGGCTTCATGAACCGTACATCCATTGGGATTGTTTCTCAGATGTAAATTAGCGTCTTCGACAGTGGTCAATTTCCCTTTAGCAGAGCTTACTTCTTGAATAGAAATCATTCCCAGGAGCAAATGTAAAACAAACTATCTAGCACCAAGTTTAATACTGCAATGAATCAGGTGGTAAACATTTCCATTGAAGGAAAATTTGCGAAACGTTACTGTTCGTGCACGATACTGATCATAGTTGAGATAGGACACAATCATTGGAAGTAGAGTGGTTCTCTATTAGATACCTGTTGAATTCGTTGGTTAAAGTGATTAGAGCTACCACCATGCTTTGCAGCTGAGCATTATAAACAACAATATTAATTTGACATGTATAATTATATATCAAATGATGTCCATATATAACGTGAATACCTGATTACAATACAATGTTTAACATGTGTCAGTCATATGTGTAGTTTGCTTATAATTTTCCTGTCTTTTCGCCAATTTGCTGATGAATATTTATAGTTTTGTTATTTGGGCCAATACAAATATTTAAAATCCATTTTGTCTCCCCCCGTCGGATTTTTTTGGCCAAAAATAATATTTTAAGGGGGCAATAAAATGAAATTCGGATAATTTTGAGGATTTTCAAAACATTCTTTAACAAATCCGAGGAGTTTTTTGATTTTTTTCATTTTAATATTTATTTTTTATTATCCCTCCTTTGACCGTTCGGAGACCAGTAGGACAAAAAGTTAATTAAATATTTGTAACGGCCTTATTTTTGTACGGTAGTGACATTTTATGACCAAACTATCCTGTGATATAAGGGGCCGTACACTTGTTGCGTAACGTTAGCACTTATGGGGGAGAGGGTTTTGTTATTTTATCGCGTTCCATATGTATAAAAACCCAGATTAATCCACCTAGCGGTGATGGTGCCTTTCTCGTTCGTTCAAAAGGTTTGGAAAAATCTCAAATAACACCAATATGTGGATTGGTCTTATTTTTCATATTTGTTTATAGGGTTAAGGCAGGTATTTTCGTCTTTTCGTCGTAGTCTCGAAAACCAATAAAAGAGAAACTTTTTTGACAAGGGTTGAATTTGTATTTTGGCCATAACTTCTGATCCCATAGTACGATCTGACCAATTTCAAATAGGAAACAATGGGACAGGATTCTGCGTCGAATTCAACTTTTTGCGAGCAAATCGATTGAGGATAAGTGCCCGAAAAATGAGTGACATTTTTACGCGATTTTTTTTGTATAAATTTATATTTTGGCCATAACTTTTGATCCCATAGTCCGACCTGGCCAATTTCAAATAGGAAACAATGGGACAGGATTCTGCGTCGAATGCAACTTGTTGCGAGTAAATCGGTTGAGGATAAGTGCCCGAAAAATGAGTGACATTCTTACGCGATTTTTTCGTATGAATTTGTATTTTGGCCATAACTCTCGATCCCATAGTCCGATCCAACCAATTTCAAATAGGAAACAATGGGACAGGATTCTGCGTCGAATGCAGCTTGTTGCGAGCAAATCGGTTGAGGATAGGTGCCCGAAAAATGAGTGAAATTTTTTGAGTAATTTTGCGCACACACACATACACACACACACACACACACACACACACACACACACACACACACACACACACACACACACACACACACACACACACACACACACACACACACACACACACACACACACACACACACACAGGGACTTTGTCCAAGGGCTTGACGACCCCTCCCCATGGCCACTGCGAGTTAGACCGGGACCATCGTCCCTAACCCCTAATCCCAAGGCGTCAAGCGACCCGTGCCGAGGGGATGCATGGCCAGGGGGGTGAAATAATAAGCTAGGCCTTTAACGGAGCCTGTGGGGTACCTGGGCACCCTCCACAGTAATTGTCCCTTACCGCGTTATGCTGGGCTCTGGCGTGGTGGACCTCTTTTCCCGAGCAACTCGTGGGACCAAAATGGAAAACCAAGTCAATTCTTCAATTAGTGGTAGTAGTGTAGGCGACAACCCCTTCGCAAGAGGTGGGTTGTTCAGGTCTCCGCCTAGGAGGCCAGAGGCAATAGTCGGTAACTCAGTGCGCAGCGCCAGCGTGGGTCACTCAACCTTCCTCTCGGCTATAAAAACGCCGGAAGGGGTTATTGACGGCCCATGGCTTGTGAAGGCGATGAACCGCAAACGCGATGGGCTTTCGGCCTTCGAGGTGGCGACGGAACAGCTGGACGCCATCATCGACTTTGCGTCATCGAAGCATAATATCAGCAAGGACCTCAAGAGGAGCTTGCAGAAACTTCGAAAGTCGATGCTGGACGCCAAGCTGGAGAGGGCGGTCGGGACGGCCAAGTGTAAACCCGTGAAATCGGTGGAGTCGAGGTCTACCCAGACTGAGGCCCAAGGATTCGCGGACTCGGGCAAGGTCGAGTCGACCGAAGGCGTGCCAGCTAAGACGGTGGTGCCAAAGTCTACCCAGACTGAGGCTCAAGTATTTGCGGGTACGTCGGGGGTGACTACTCCAACGGAGCAGACACAAAAACGGGGAAGACAGTCTCCAGGGGATGAGCTCCCTGGGGGCCGCTCCAAAACGCGGAGGGTTACTACCCCGAACAAGGGTAGTGGGGCTGGGAAGCTGAACCCCGGTCAGGTACCTCCAGGTCCAGGACCCCGGTCAGGTACCTGGAAAGGTCCGTCCACTCAGGCAAGACGGTGGTAAGGGGTTACGGCAGGCTGAAAGTTATCAGCCGCACCAGACCAGGGAAATAGAGGGGAATGACGCCTCCTGGACCCTGGTCAAGAACAAGAGGAAACCGAAGACGTCAAGGGCCGAAAAGAAGGCCCAGGCGAATGAGGGTAGCAAGAAGTCTAGGGTAGGCGCCAATCGCTCCAGGGGCGATGCCCTAGTCATCACGGCGGACGAGGCTAAGTACTCGGATGTTTTGAAGGCGATGAGGAGTGACGTCAAGCTCGGTGAACTCGGCGCCGACGTACGTCGAATAAGACGTACCCGGATGGGCGAGATGATACTCGAGCTGAAGCGGGGCGTCTCGCAAAAGGGCGCCGCCTACAAGAAGTTGGCGGAGGAGGTCCTAGGCGAGACGGTCAAGGTGAGGGCACTCACGACGGAGGTGAACCTAAGGGTTAAAGACCTGGACGAGATCACTGAAGTCGAAGAGCTCGTCACGGCACTGCGGCGACTGTGTGAAGTGGAGACGCCCACCGCAGCCGTTCGGCTACGGAAAGGTCCGGCAGGGACGCAGGTAGCATTGGTTCGGCTATCTGCAGCGGACGCCTCCAAGGTAGTCAAGTTAGGGAGCGTCAAGGTGGGATGGTCGGTATGCCCTGTGCGCATATACGAGCAACCCGAAGTTTGCTTCAAGTGCCTGGAGCCGGGGCACAAGCAATGGGACTGCAAAGGCCCTGACAGAAGCAATCTCTGCCGACGCTGCGGATTGGAGGGACATAAGGCACAATGCTGCACGAACCCTCCCAATTGTTTGATTTGTTCCAGCAAAGCTGTGAACACCAAGCACCCCACGGGGGGGCTTGATGTGCCCGGCGTTTAAGCGTGCTGCAAAATCAAAGTGCAGGTAAAACAGCTGGCTTGCTCGGCTTCGTTTGGTGTGTTTGGTGTGCGCAGGTTTAGAGGAAACGGCGGAACACGTGTTGTTCGTGTGCTTACGTTTTCGCGCAATGCGTGACCACATGCTTGCCACATGTGGTCTGGACACTACCCGGACAACCTAGTTCGGAGGATGTGTAAAGACGAAGTTGGCTGGAACGCCGTTTTATCGGCTATCGCCCAAATCGTCTCGGAGCTACACAGAAGGTGGCGCGTGGACTCAAGATGGCTAGTTCAGGCGCAAATAAGAGGTGGTCCAAGGGATCGGAGTCGGCTTCATGGGTCATACCGGTGGTCATGCTCTGTGGTCGAACTCGATCCTTTTATCGAACAAGTGGCCGCGCGAAGAACAACATGGTATCGTCGCTTTCGCGGCGTCGGTCAACCGGGCGGGTTCCGAGCCCGAGGACGGAAAGGGGTCCTCGTCAAGGCTGGGGCAGGCGTAGGCACCGCGTCGGCAAGTCCCTCTGTGTGCTGGCGAATAGGCCCTATCGCAGAAAGGTCAATTTGGGGTGCACGCGGCATCATCATTCTTGATACCAGTCGTGCAGAGGGAAGCAGGCGCGAAGTCGACCCTGCCCACCTTCCGAGGACATAGGGCGTGGTAAGGCCACCTGGAAAGCCGGCAATGCGCTGGCACGATACCATGGTGTTCTTCTAAAAAAGCGAGTTACGATGTTCGATGCTGCAAGGACACGCAGCTAATCTCGAGGGTGCGTCATGCACTGGCCCCCCTTTGAAGCATTACTTTCTGGTTGTACCGAAGGGACGATGGGCTTGGCGGCAATGGAAACGGTTTAGCTGGTCGGGGATGCAACCCTGCCTCCCTCATTGGAGGTGGCCCCTAACCCAGCACTTCCTGGTCAACCCAGGATGTCTGTTGAGCAGATTCCCCCTCCATTGCTTAGGAAGAAAAAACAAAAACACACACACACACACACACACACACACACACACACACACACACACACACACACACACACACACACACACACACACACACACACACACACACACACACACACACACACACACACACACACACACACACACACACAGAAGAGGAGCGTGTTGAACGACGGGTGGCGTTCGTGGCTGCTAGAGCCGCTCTGAAGACTGAGATTAGATCAAGCAAAAAAGCCTGCTTCGAGGGCCTGTGTCAAAGTGCCAACGCGAATCCATGGGGTGACGCCTATAGGGTCGTAATGGCCAGGACACGTGGGGCGATGGCCCCTACAGAGCGGTCTCCTGAGATGCTGGAGAGGATCATCGCGGGGCTCTTCCCACGTCACGACCCAAGTCCCTGGCCTCCCTTTGTGGAGCTGCCACGGGCCAGGGTGGCCGACGAGGGAAGAGTAACGGTGGCGGAACTTGCGGGGATTGCACAGTCCCTTAGTGTAGGTAAGGCGCCAGGACCGGATGGTATTCCGAACCTGGCCATCAAAGCGGCCATTTCCGAGGCTCCCGAGATGTTCAGATCTGTTATGCAGAGATGCCTGGACGAGTGAGTCTTCCCTGAAGCATGGAAAAGGCAGAGCTTGGTCCTATTGCCAAAAGCGGGAAAACCACCGGGGGATCCGTCGGCATATAGATCAATATGCCTGCTTGATACGGCGGGGAAGGTGCTCGAGAAGATCATCCTCAACAGGTTGTTGATACGCACGGAAGGTGCGGATGGTCTATCGAGTAACCAGTTTGGCTTCCGAAAGGTAAGTCGACCGTAGACGCTATCTTGTCGGTTACCAAATCCGCGGAGATAGCTATCCAGCGTAAGATGAGGGGAGTTCGCTATTGTGCAGTAGTGACTCTCGACGTGAGGAATGCTTTCAATAGTGCTAGTTGGGCAGCTATTGCAGATGCGCTCCTGCGTATTGGAATTCCCGAGAACCTGTACAAGATTCTCGGAAGCTACTTCCAGAATCGAGTACTGGTATACGACACGGAGGCGGTTCGGAAGTGCGTTGACATAACCTCAGGGGTTCCGCAAGGTTCCATACTGGGTCCGGTGTTATGGAACGTCATGTACGACGGTGTCTTGAGGTTGAAGTTCCCGGTGGGCGTGGCAATCGTCGGCTTCGCTGACGATATTACGCTGGAGATCTACGGCGAATCGATCGAAGAGGTGGAATTGACTGCAGCCCACTCGATCGCAATTGTGGAGGAGTGGATGAGTTCCAGGAAGTTAGAACTGGCTCACCACAAGACTGAGGTGGTTGTTGTTAACAACCGAAAGTCGGAGCAACAAGCGGTGATAAGGGCAGGCAACTGCACGGTCACCTCTGAACGCTCCATCAAACTCTTGGGGGTAATGATCGACGATAAGCTCACCTTTGGTAGCCACGTCAATTACGCCTGCAAGCGTGCCTCCACAGCTATAGCGGCATTGTCCCGGATGATGTCCAATAGCTCTGCGATTTATGCCAACAAGCGCAAGCTTCTGGCTAGCGTTGCTCTGTCCATACTGAGGTATGGGGGGCCAGCTTGGGGCACGGCCCTGCGTATTAACTGCTACAGAACGAAGTTAGAAAGTACGTATAGGCTCAGAGTTGCGAGCGCGTACCGTACCGTGTCACACGATGCACTTTGCGTCATCGCCGGTATGATGCCTATTGACATCGTTATCTGTGAAGACATAGAGTGCTTCGAAATGCGCGGCACGAGAGGCATCCGTAGGACTGTCAGGTTGGCCTCAATGGTCAGATGGCAGCGTGCGTGGGACAGTTCCACAAAGGGTAGATGGACACATAGGTTGATATCGGAGATAGGTACGTGGGTCAAGAGGCGCCATGGGGAAATCACTTTCCACCTGACCCAGGTCCTTACAGGCCATGGTTGCTTCAGACAGTACCTACACCGGTTCGGACACTCGGCCTCGCCCGAGTGTCCGGTGTGCGTAGGCTTAGAGGAAACGGCGGAACACGTGTTGTTCGTGTGCCCGCGTTTTCGCACAATGCGTGACCACACGCTTGCCACATGTGGTCTGGACACTACCTAGTCCGACACTACCTAGTCCGGACAACCTAGTCCGGAGGATGTGTAAAGATGAAGTTGGCTGGAACGCCGTTTTATCGGCTATCGTCCAAATCGTCTCAGAGCTACACAGAAAGCGACGTGTGGACTCGAGGAATGGCTAGTTCAGGCGCAAATAAGAGATGGTCCAAGTGAAGAACAACATGGTATCGTCGCTTTCGCGGCGTCGGTCAACCGGGCGGGTTCCGAGCCCGAGGACGGAAAGGGGTCCTCGTCAAGGCTGGGGCAGGCGTAGGCACCGCGTCGGCAAGTCCCTCTGTGTGCTGGCGAATAGGCCCTATCGCAGAAAGGTCAATTTGGGGTGCATGCGGCATCATCATTCTTGATACCAGTCGTGCAGAGGGAAGCAGGCGCGAAGTCGACCCTTCCCACCTTCCGAGGACATAGGGCGTGGTAAGGCCACCTGGAAAGCCGGCAATGTGCTGGCACGATACCATGGTGTTCTTCTAAAAAAGCGAGTCACGATGTTCGATGCTGCAAGGACACGCAGCTAACCTCGAGGGTGCGTTATGCACTGGCCCCCCTTTGAAGCATTACTTTCTGGTTGTACCGAAGGGACGATGGGCTTGGCGGCAATGGAAATGGTTTAGCTGGTCGGGGATGCAGTCCTGCCTCCCTCATTGGAGGTGGCCCCTAACCCCGCACTTCCTGGTCAACCCAGGATGTCTGTTGAGCAGATTCCCCCTCCATTGTTTAGGAAGAAAAAAAAACACACACACACACACAGACATCACCTCAATTCGTTTAACTGAGTCGATTGGTATATAACACTATGGGTCTCCGGGCCTTCTATAAAAAGTTTGTTTTTGGAGCGATCATATAGCCTTTACCGTATACTTAGTATACGAGAAAGGCAAAAATATTGGGTTTAAAAAAATTCTTAGTTGGTTTGATGGACGATCGAAAAATCCCAATTAAAGCTTACGCAATTAGTGCCCCTAAGATGAAATAAACAAAAGAATCTTTACCTGTTTCAATTTATCCCTGATTTCCTCCGTCAATTAACTTCCTGCTATTTTTTAAGCATCCACAATATCTGCCATCCGAAATAATACAATTTTCTGTAACTTTTATAATTTATCTAATAACTTATTCATGGGTCATGCGCATCCCAAGGCTGACCTAAAAGATCTCCATCCTGGGCGATGTTCAGCTGTGGCCTTAGCCTGTTGACAAGAATGATTTCGGTCTACTTATTTTATTAATATGCTTCTGTTGCTATGTCCAGTTTAATTCTTGTTTACAGATTTCATTTCCGCCTTTACACGACGCTAGAACTCGATAATCTACTATTACTACTTAATCTATAAAAGCTTTTCTCGCTTAACTTTTCAAAAGGACCTAAGTAACATTTTTTTCATGAATTAATTTGAATAGCGCAATCAACAGAACAACATGAAAGTTATTGATTGCAGTATTCAAATTAATTCATGAAAAAAATGTTACTTAGGTCTTTTTGAAAAGTTAAGCTAGTTTTCAATTCTGAACAATTGAAAACAACAAACAATAGCGAGAGTACCTAGCCTAAGGGACAAGTCAGACTAAACGCGACGAGCGATGCGACACGACTCACGTAAAAGAATAACAATAATTATCAACTGTAGTGGTAGCAATGAGGTTATTTAATAAAAAATAAGAAATTAAAGGTAAACAAAATTCAATATTATTTAAATGTTATACATATTTGCATATCACAAATTCTTGAACATGCGATGTAACCAAGTTATGAAAGCTCAGTGCGTATTGCTGACAATTCATATGTCGTGCGAGATAGATATGAGTAAAACGTGCTTGCACGTGCACCTAGACTACCATAGCGTAGTGCCCATTACTGGAACTGGACCTACAGGAGTCGGTGCGAGGAGGAGTAAGTCCGTGTTCCCGGTGGCATTAGTAGGCAGCGGGTAAGCGGGTGGCACCGCCCCTGCTGGTCGAAATGTCGCCGGAGGTTGCAGTTCCCGATGACGATCAAGTCAGAGAGCGGGTAGAACTGCTCTCTACTTGGATTGTCGTTCGGAGGTAGCAGCATTAGCTCCGATGAGAAGCTTTTGTTGGTCTGGTCGCGACATCAACAGGCTGTCAAATTGCACTGTCGCGTCGCATCGCACGTTGC